>NC_057809.1:374554102-374635075 GCF_018294505.1 Triticum aestivum | reverse complement strand
CCACCTCCTCCATGGCCCTGAAAGCCGACAAGGGAAAGGGCGTGAAGTCGGCCAAGGCGCAGCGGCTCGCGGCACTGCGGAAGGAGCGGGTGATCTTCACCCCCCAGCTCGGCGTGCAGGAGCTGAGGGAGTATTTATACCTCTTTTGGGCGACGGAGACGCGTGCGCATCCGCGCACGAGGGTACTCCCGGCCGCTGCCTCGGAGTCGGCTCCAAATGGGTACCCGTTCTTCCCGCTATTCTTCTACTGCGGGCTCTGCCCGCCCTTCTCGGAGTTCTTTTGTGACATTATGAACACGTATGGCTTCCGCCTCCTTGACTTCACCCCCAATGCTGTCTTGACCATGGCAGTTTTCGCACACTTGTGCGAAAACTTTGTCGGAGTCCACCCTAGTGTAGCCCTTTTCCGCCACTTCTTCATACCTCGGGTAGAGAGAGGGGAGCCGCTTGCCGGAGGGATTGCCTGGGTCTCGAGAGTCGGCAAGAAAGAGGCGTACTTGGAGGGTGAGCTTCGCAGCAAGTGGGAGGAGTGGAGAGCGGAGTGGTGTTGGATCGTCAAGGAGGATCCGCATCCCTTCACCGCCGTGCGCCAAACTCCAATAGTGTGCGGCAATGACTAGAGCAACATGGCCCCGGAAGACGAGAGGCTGAAGATCGCCATCACTAGGATTCTTCGCCTCAGGCTTGCCGGGCTCACCGTAGGTGCTGTCGGGGCACATTTCCTCCGCCGCCGCATTGCCCCCCTACAGGAGAGGAGGAGGCCCGCCTGGGAATTCAAGAATTCGGCGGACATCATGAGGCTGCGACCGGGCCTGAACTACAACTTCACTGTCTTGGAGTTGGATGCAATGCTCTTGGAGTTATTCAAACGCGACCCCCAGCACCCATTCACACTGCCGAGGGGCGTAGTTCCTTTGTGCAATAACTCTTCACTTGACCGGATCCGTGCCATGATGCCGTTGTGCGATTCACACGGCATCGTCCCGACTTGGCAAGAGCCTGCAGACGACGTTGTGCGAGCGTTCTTCGACACCTTGGAGGAATTGCCAGTCCGCGCCGACGAGCAGAAGAGCCTCACCCGTGACACCACCGACGAGGAGCTGCAGCTCATCGCTACTAGGGGGGAAGAGACTGCGGCCGCAGCTGCTGCGGGTGTGTTTGGGTTCACTGTGGAGGAGGCGGAGGCTGCAGAGGCGGCAAACCTTGTCGAACGCGCGGAGTTCATGGGCGAGGAGGAGCCTGCCGGTTCTGAAGCCGAGTTGAGCGAGGCCGGCGAGGAGGAGGCTGAACCTTCAGAGAGCTTGCCATAGGCGGAGCCCCCGGCCCTGCCAAGGAGGCGCCTTCGCAGGGCCGGGGACGCAGCAGGGCGGCAGCCGGCTCCACAGCCACCGAGCCGCGCGACGGGCTCTACCGCGGCAAGCAATGTTGCCGCGGGAGCGCCTCACGCAACAGCGGCAACTGGAGCGGGATCTTCCCGGGCCACCGCCGCCGCCCCCGTCAAGCGGGCAAGGGATCCTACTCCTCCACCTCGCCGCCCTGGAGGAGGGCCGGACTTCGATCTTTCCGCGCTCAGCTCCGATGAGGAGGAAGAAGAGTGAGTTTCTTTGGCGCCCTTATAATTCTTCAATCTTGCTATTTATATTTTGTATCTGACTTGCCCCAATCTGGACTCTTTTCTTTTTCAGAACACTGGCCCAGAGAGCGGCGAAGAGGGCCAAGGCCGCGGTGATCGTCATCGAGGATGACCCCATCGCGTCGGCAGGAGGTGGGTCCGAGAACACCTTGACGGACCCGACAATCACCCCTCGGAGCAGCCCCCAACGCAGCCCCCAGCGTAAGTTCATAGTTTATCCTTCTGCTGTCGGGCGCGCTTGAGTGCTTTTTCCGTTGTTGATATCTTGCTTGTTGACTTGTGCAGGAGCAGAGCAGCCTCATCAGGAGCGCCCGGAGGCCGGTCCCGAAGCGCCACCTACTTCGACTGCGCCGCCAAGGGAGGAGTCCCCGGCAAGGGAGCGCTCTCCGGCAAGGGGGGACTCTCCGGCAAGGGACGGCACTGCTGATCCTGCAGCGACCGAGGCCGCTACTGAAGATCTTGGCGCAGGTAATCCATTTGCCCAAAAACTTTCCCTTGGGTTCTGCTTCTTTCGTTTTTCCTTTCTTGGATGTTTTTGATTGATTTTCCTCCCCTCTTCGTTCTTCAGACGCATCTTCGGCTGAGCCAATGGAGACAAAGGGCGCCGGCGAGGAAGGTGTCGGTGCTGATGAGACCGCCGGCGAGGAGGCCGTCGGGGCTGCTGCTGCGGAAGCCGGCGAGGGATCGGGCGATCGCACTGACGACCCTGAGGCCGCAGGAGCGCCGGGCGCTGCACCGACCGCCGAACCCTCTGCCGCTTCTGCGGAGCCGGGCTCCGAGGAGCCCCAGCCCGGCGCCTACTTGCAGGCCGGTGACAACATCTTCATCAAGCTACCCTGGGCGTCGAGCTCCAGGGCGCCAGTCGAGGGGGAGACTTTTGACGAGGAGGTGCTCGCCTCTGCTGGACTGTCATTGGTTGACGCGCCCGCTAGCAGCAGCGGCGAGCCTGAGGAGGAGCAGCTGCTGCGGAAGCTGCTGTCACTCTACCGCACCCGGCAAGCCAAGCTGGCTTCCCGGGAAGCGCTTGTCGCGAAGGCGGGAGTTGACATGGAGAAGCGCGCGGAGGAGCTCCGGGGACAAAATCAAGAAGCTCTTCGGTCACTGGCACAGGAGCGGGAGCGAGTAGATGAGGAGCGCACAGCCTTTCTTCTCGAGAAGGCCGAGGCCAAGGAGGAACAAAGGCTTGCTGCTGAGAAGCAGTCCCCGCGGGAAGGCGAGCTGGTGCAGCGGAAAGCCCACCTCGACAGCTACGAGGAAGAGCTCGCCGAGCGTGAGCGAGCACTTGGCGGGGCGCTCAAGGAGGCAAAGGATGCCGCGGCAACTGCAGAGGCCGCCAGTAAGGAGCTAGAGGAGAAGGTGGCACGGCTGGAGGCCGATATTGGGAAGAGCGGCGAGGAGATTGCCGCGCTCAAGCGTGAGCGCGAGAAGGATGCTGCCGCCCATGGTGAGCTGCAAGGCCTTCTTGCTGAGAGGGGCAAGGAGCTCAGCGCCGCCAAGGATTCCAAAGTAGACCTGGAGCTAAAGCTGGCCACGCTGACGCAGACGCTGGAGGCCGCCAAGGAGCGGGAGAAGACCTTGGCAGAGAAGGTCAAGGCTGACGCTGCGCTGCTGGAGAGCATTGCAGTTACCCAGAACTCGTTCAGAGACACGGTGGAGCACTGGACCGAGGGCCTGGTGAACACTGCCGCTGTCATCAACGAGGAGCCGGCGCAGCTGGGGATGGATGACTTTGGATATCCTTCCGACGAGAGCCTTCAACCCAGCGCCAAGCTCAGCCTATTCTTCAAGGGCGTGGCGACGGCACTCCAACGACTCCGGGAGAGGATCCCGAAGCAGCTGGCCGATGAGTCACGCAAAATCTGCGCCGGGGTTCTCCAGAAGGTGCTGATGAAGGTAGCCTTCCGCAATCCAGGCCTCAGCTTCACCAACGTCCTCCGATCCTTGCCGCCTGACGCCGATCTGGAAGCACTCAAGGCCCTTGTCACACCCATTGTGGACATGGTGAGCGAGATCAAGCGAGTCGAGGGCGGGCGCGTAGATTAGGCCGCCCATTTCTTCTTTTCCCTTGTCGCTGCTAGTCATGTCATGAAAACAGTCTATTAGAGCTGCGACAAGTTATCTTTGTAATATAACTTTATTTCTGTCTATCAATTGCAATGTTATTTCCTCTACTAGATTCCTTCCTTTGTATGTTTTCACCCTACGCTTTTAGGGAACTTGTCGGCGCAGGCGCCCGAGCCGCGAGCGCTGAGTGCGGAACTTCAGCAGCCTGCTGGCGGCGCTGCTTCTGACAAGAAACCTTGTCGTGACTAGATGCAGCACGCTTAAGCTGTTGAGCGGACTCGAAACAAAGTAAGGGCGCAACTAGCCACGAGTTGGTTCCTCCGCGCACAGGTTTTCCATACAAAGCAGGGTCGTTCGAGGAAGATAACTCAAAAATTTTAAAAAGTGATTGCTCAAACTTTGGCAACTTAGCTTTTCTGTTATTTGCTTCTCGGTAAGGAAAGTCTTTGCTTGAACGACGCCTGGCCCACACCACCATCTTCTCCTTTCCCCCGGCAAACTTGTGTGCGGGAGAACCTTCTTTTCCTTTAAAAGAAAAAGAAAGAAGAGAAAATAATAATATGGACCTCTTCGGCTCGTTACTGCTTACCGGATGTAGGTGCTGCACAAAGTGTCAGATAATTGCATCCAAGAAAGGAACTAACGCATGAAATGGACAAGCTGTGCGGAGCACATGGGTTTTTACTTATGCACCCGGCTTTGTACAAAGGATTACATGCAACAGCGGCAAGACTTGTACAAAAGGTGGTTGCCGGAACGGGTTCCGGCAACCGCGCCTTATGGGAAAAACTTACGAAGATGTTCTATGTTCCAGGAGTTGCTCACTGGAATGCCATCTTCGGTCTCAAGGCGGACAGCGCCAGGCCTCGTGACTCGTCTCACCCGATAAGGGCCTTCCCACTTCGGCGTCAACTTGTTGGAATTCTTGGTGGATTGAACGCGCCGAAGAACAAGGTCGCCTTCCTCGAAGCTTCTGGCTTTAACTTTGCGGCTATGATAGCGGCGCAAAGCTTGCTGGTATCGAGCAGCTCGTACAGCAGCCTGAAGACGATCTTCCTCAAGGAGCAGCGCGTCGTCTTGCCGCAGCTGTTCTTGCTCAAGCTCATCATAAGTGAGCACTCGAGGTGACCCGTATACGAGTTCCGTGGGGAGAACTGCCTCTGCTCCATAGACTAGAGCGAAAGGTGTCTGGCCAGTGGCTCGATTTGGCGTCGTTCTAATCGACCAAAGAACCACCGGCAGCTCCTCGATCCAGTTCCTTCCGCACCTGTGCAGCCTGTCGAAAGTTCTAGTCTTGAGCCCGCGCAGCACTTCAGCATTTGCCCTCTCTGCTTGACCGTTGCTTCTCAGATGAGCAACAGAAGCAAAGCAGACCTTGGCGCCAAGGTCTTGGACGTACTTCATGAAGGTGCGGCTCGTGAATTGCGTGCCGTTGTCGGTGATGATCCTGTTAGGGATCCCGAAACGGCAAACAATTGACCTGAAGAACTTGACTGCTGACTGTGCTGTCACCTTCCCACTGGCTGCACTTCTGGCCACTTTGTGTACTTGTCGATTGCGACGTACAAGTACTCAAAGCCCCCGACAGCTCGGGGGAAGGGGCCGAGGATATCGAGCCCCCAGACCGAAAATGGCCAGGATAAAGGGATCGTCTGGAGAGCCTGAGCTGGCTGATGTATCTGCTTGGAGTGGAACTGGCACGCTTCACACTTGGTTACTTGTGCAGTTGCATCCTGGAGGGCTGTCGGCCAAAAGAAACCTTGCCGGAAAACTTTGCCGGCAAGTGCTCTTGCGCCTATGTGGTGGCCACACATGCCTCCATGTATCTCTGCCAACAGCTTTTGTCCATCTTCCCGACGAATACACTTCAATTTCACACCGTTGAGTCTTCTTCTGTACAGTATGCTATCGACAAACTGGTACATACTTGACTGCCGGGCTACTCTTTCCGCTTCTTCTTGCTCTTCGGGAAGTTCTCCTGTCTGAAGGAAACAGACAATCTGCTGTGCCCATGCTGGAGCCTGTGGCTCGACAACAAGGACTAAAGGCACATCTGCTGCTGTGGGAACATTTGCTTCTACGGCAAGGACTTGCGGCCCTGCCGGAGCTTGATGTTCCCTGGCAAGCTTGCCGGAGCAAAACTTGTCGGGAGCGTCTACTTCAACGGAACAAACCATAAGGCTCGCCAGAGCAGACTGCCCCTCAGCATCCTTGGTGTTGATCTTGGGGACTTTCTTGGCGGCGGCCTCGGGTAGCTCTGCCGGAAAGTAGTCACCAGAAACCAACTTCCTCTTTTTGCTTTGTCCAGTTGATGGTGTTACGGATGGTTGAGTCAACTTAAGCACAAAGATCCCTGGTTCCACAGGTAACTTTAGTGCGGCGCACTTTGACAGGCCATCAGCAATATCATTCTAAGCTCTTGGGATATGCTCCATTTGTAGGCCGTCAAAGTGCTCCTCTAGCTTCCTCACTTCATCGACATACGCTTCCATCAACGGACTCTGGTAGTTCTTGTTCACTTGTCGGATGACAAGCTGTGAGTCACCCCGGACAATGAGCTTCTTGATCCCAAGGTCTGCTGCGATTCGGAGACCGGCAAGCAATCCTTCATACTCTACAGTATTGTTGGTTGCTTGCTCCTTGGGAAAGTGCATCTGGACTATGTACTTGAGGTGCTCTCAGGTGGGTGCGACAAGCAGCACGCCTGCACCGGCGCCTTGCAGCGAGAAGGCACCATCAAAGTACATCAGCCACTCTTTGTTTGCTTCTTTGATGGGGATGCTCGTTTCTGGAATTTCTTCATCTGGGGTTGACGTCCACTCTGCTATGAACTCTGCCAATGCTCCGCTTTGGATAGTTGAGGTGCTCTCAAACTTGAGGCCAAAGCTTGACAGTTCCAGCGCCCACTCGACAATCCTGCCTGTTGCTTCTGGATTTTGCAGTATCCTCTTCAGCGGAAAGCGAGTGACGACTGTGATCTCATGTGCTTGGAAGTAATGGCGCATCTTTCTCGAGGCCATGAGGAGGCCGAAAAGCAACTTCTGCACACCAGAGTACCTTGATCTAGCTCCCTGCAGAAGAGAACTGACAAAGTAGACTGGGCGCTGCACCATTCTCCTTGGCATCTCATCTTGTTCCTGCGCAAACCCACGTTTGTCGGGACCAGAGCTTGTCGGCGAAGCCCCTTGCTTGTCGCTGGATGGATCTGCCGTGGTTGCTAGCTCATCATCCGCCTCCCTCTCCGCCACTAATGCAGCACTAACAACTGGATTGGTTGCCGCTATATACAGCAGCAACTTCTCTTGCGGCTTAGGTGCGACAAGCGTTGGAGTGGAGGACAGGTATCTCTTCAAATCCTGCAGCGCAGCCTCCACTTCCGGAGTCCATTTCATTGGACCTGCCTTTTTCAAAATTTTGAAAAATGGCAGGGCGCGCTCAGCAGATCTAGAGATAAACCTGCTGAGAGCAGCCACGCAGCCGGCAAGCCTTCGTACATCCTTGACGCGCTTTGGTGCTTCGATCTGCTCGATGGCTTTGATCTTGTCGGGATTGGCTTCAGTTCCCCGCTAAGACACGAAGAACCCGAGAAGCTTGCCGGAAGGGACTCCAAACACGCACTTCTCGGGGTTAAGCTTGAGGTTGATCTTGCACAGGTTTGCAAATGTCTCATCTAAATCTTGAAGCAAGGTCGCTTTGTCTTTGCTCTTGACCACTATATCATCCATGTAAGCTTCCACATTTCTATGTATTTGTGGCTCAAAAGTATGGTGGACTACCCTTGCAAATGTTGAACCAGCATTCTTCAAACCGAAAGGCATCCGTACGAAGCAGTACGTGCCACACGGGGTGATAAATGCGGTTTTCTCTTCATCTTCTTCTGCCATAAAGATCTGATGATATCCTGAGTATGCATCAAGAAATGAAAGCAAATCACATCCGGCTGTGGAGTCAACAATCTGGTCAATATGCGGCAAGGGAAATGGGTCTTTGGTACAAGCTTTATTAACATCAGTGAAGTCAATACAAAGTCTCCATTTCCCGTTAGCTTTGCGCACAACAACAGGATTGGCCAACCACGTGGGATGGAGTACTACTCTGACAAGGCCTGCTGCTTCCAACTTCTTGATTTCTTCTGCGATGAATTCTTGGCGCTCAACTGCCTGCTTCCTGACTCTCTGCTTGACGGGCCGCGCATGAGGACAGACGGCAAGGTGGTGCTCAATCACTTTCCTGGGAACACCGGGGATATCAGACGGTTGCCACGCAAACACGTCGATATTCGCCCGCAGGAAAGCAACGAGCGCACTTTCCTATTTGGGGTCAAGAGTGGCGCTGATGGTGAAGGTACCACCAGTGCCATCCTCTTTGGCGGACACCTTCTTAGTCTCAGGTAGAGCTGCCATCATCTTCTTGCACTTGCCGGTGGAGCTCGATGGTGCGTCCTCGACGATAGCGCAGCACTCTGAAGAGGTGCGCTTGCCGGAGTAGGCATCAGAGCTCTTGCCGGACTTGGTCTTCTTCTTCCCCCCCGGAGCTTCAGCGGCAAGTGTCCTTCGTTCTACTGCAGCTGCTGCTTCCCGGTAGATCTTGTAGGCACAAATAAGAGCATCCTTCTTGTCGCCAGGGACAGAGATGACACTTATTGGGCCTGGCATTTTCAGTATGTTGTACGCATAGTGAGAGGCTGCCATAAACTTGGCGAGTGCTGGACGGCCAAGGATTCCATTGTAAGGTAATGGAAAATCGGCAACGTCAAATGTGACCCTCTCAGTCCTAAAGTTCAGCTCACTGCCAAATGTTACCGGCAATGTGATCTTTCCCTTTGGCTTGCTCCGTCCCGGTTGATTCCTTGAAATGTGCCGGTCTCTTCGAGCTCGCTGTCGGGGATCTGGAGCTTCTGGAGCACCGCGGAGGAGATCAGGTTCAAGCCGGCCCCGCCGTCAACTAGCATCTTAGTGACCTTGAGGTTGCGGATTGTTGGTGAAACCAACATCGGCAAGCACCCGACCGCAGTTATGCGATCCGGGTGGTCCTCAATATCAAAGATGATAGGCGTGCTGGACCATTTCAGAGGCCTGCATGACTCGACGGGTGGTTCTGCTGCATTAACCTCCCTCATCCACTGCTGGAGCTGGCGGTGCGAGGCATGCATAGAAGCACCACCGTCAACGCACAGGACCTCTGTAGCTTTCTGGAACTCCAGCTCATCGGTCTCCTCATCATCCATATCTTCATCGTCGCCGTCATCTTCATCCTTGTCGCGGCCGCGAGGAGGTCTGTCTCCTTGCCGCTGCTTGGCCTTGCCGCGGCGTCCTTCTCGGTCGGGACGTTTCTTGCCGGATCCACCAGCTCCTTCCTGGGCTTTCTCCTTGTCGCGCCGCTCGTATTCAGCTTTCTGTTGCTCAACAAGCTGCTCGACCCTCTTGCAGTTCTGAAGATCATGGCCCTTGGTGCGGTGAATCTTGCAATACTGCTTGTTGGTGCCATCCTGCTTGTCAGCGACCGCCACCTCCGCGGCAACCTCCTTGCCGGAGTCACCAGCTTTGGTTTCCTTGGCGCCGCCACCGTTGTCGGACTGCTCAACAACTAGCACTTCTTTGCCTTTCCTCCTTCTGTTGTTCCGCCGCCGGGTTTTCCTTGTCGGGGCGGCATCTTCACTGTCAGATCCTCCCGCTCCTATATTCTCTCCGGGGAGTCTCCTCCCTTCCTCAGCACGCGCACACTTGTCGGCCAGTGCATATAACTCACTGACGTCCCTGATCTTGCACATCGCCATTTCCTCCCGCATCCTGCGGTTCCGCATGTTCTGATGGAACGCGCTGATCACCGCGGCAGGGTGGACGTCTGGGATGTTGTGCTGCACGCTACTGAATCTCTGAATGTACTTGCGCAGGGGCTCTCCTTCCTTCTGGGCGAGCAAATGAAGATCACTCTCCTGGCCAATGGCTTGTGTCTGCCGGTAAAGGCGCCGACAAACTGATGGCACAGATCAGCCCAAGAGGATATGGAGTTGTCCGGCAAGTGCATGAGCCAGGATCTGACATTGGGCTTGAGCACCAGCGGGAAGTAGTTCGCAAGGATCTTGTCATCTCGTCCCCCGGCAGCTTGCACTGCAATGGTGTAGATGCTGACGAACTCTGACGGATGCGTCTTGCCGTCGTACTTCTCCGGTATGTCTGGCTTGAAGTTCTTTGTACTGGGCCACTGGACTTGCCGCAGCTCACAAGTGAACGCAGGACAACCTACCGCGTACGGCAGATCGCCTGGTTCCTCTGGCGCATGCATGTCAACAGAGGGCCCATCGCGCTTGTCGGATTGACGTCGCGCTTCTCTTCGGCGCTCGATGCGGGTTCGAGCGTCTTCTTGTTGTCGATCATGAAGAACTTGGCGCTGATCGCGACGAGCTCGTGGATCCAACGATGCAGTGGAATCGCTGTCGAGGTGGATCCGACGAGTCGGCGATCTTGGTCTTCGGGGCGGTGATTGCATGGTAGTTGCACCTCCGCCTGTTTCGTCGCCACCGGCTCGCGTCTGGCGGTCCTGCGGTGGCGGCGACGTGCTCGGCCGCCGTGGAGTGTCGCCGTTGGCGTAGCCAATGAGACTCTGAATGGTGGCCCTCCATTCGTCGATCTTGTCCGACGTTGGAGGGTAATCTAAGAGGAGTTGAGCTCGCACCAAAGCTTTTGCTGGAGTGGTGGGTGGTAGTGGCTGGCGGCGCGAGGAGCGGGACATGCTCGAACTTCTAACTATGTTAGAAGGAGCAGTATCCCGTCCAGGCGACCGTGCCCCGCTCGTGCCAGCATGCTGGCGTGCATGCTGGTCTTGAGCGCCCCGAGACCCACCAGCTTGGCCTTGGTCTATCATGCGCATGGTGCTGCGAGCGCCATGGTGCTGCTGATCTTGCGCCTCCTGAGAGTGGCGTGGAACATGTACAGTCGCCGAGGTTTGTGCAGCCTTGTCCTTGGACTTGGCAGCACTGTGAGCACCCTCATCGACGACTGTTCTTCCGCCGGCGTCCACTCCACCACTCGTTTGCTCCAACGGTGGCGGAAATGACGTGGACGGAGCGGCTGCTGCCAAAGTCTTCTTCTTCGGTGGCATGTTGATGAAGGGAATGAAGATCTAGCTTGTGTGAACACCGGATCAGGTTCACACAATCTCGACGACCACTACCTGGCGCGCCAAAGATGTCGGGGAAACTGATCCTCGAACACCTATGGGGCCAGCGGACCGGGCCCCTTTCGGTTCGGCGGGGGGCGGAGATCGCACGAAGAGCAGATCGAGGCGAGGCACACGAGCAGTTTACCCAGCTTCGGAGCTCTCCGGAGAGATAACACTCCTACTGCTGCTTGTCTGGTTGTATTATCTGGTGTTCTTGCTCTCCAAAGCGAGAGTGTGATGTTCTCTGGGCTACCAATGGATCAAAGCAAACTGTCTGAGGCTTCGAACCTATGAGCCGAACCCCTTCTACGTTGCGCATGGGCCTCCTTTTATACGCTAAAGGGGTCACCTACAGGTGGCAACGCAGAAGAGGGTAAAAACGTAAAAAGCGAGGTAGTTGATACAGTTGCTTGTACAGTGCACCCTACCTAACCCTGACGGCAGGGGACAAGGGCATTGAATGCCCGTCTGAGTCACCCGAACGGTGCAGAAAAGGACCGTTAGGGGCGCCACCGTTCGCCACGATGGCGATCTTGTCAGCTTCGCATGCCACTGCGCACTGTTGGCTGCACAGCCTCCCGCCACGTACGCCCGGAGAGGCCCCCAGAGCGACACGTTGGTGGATGCGCTGGAGCATGGACACAGAGTGGCCGCCTGCCGCGGCAAGCGCCTTGCCGCTGTTGTTATCTTGTCGGGTCCGGAAGCTTGTCGCTCGCCGGGCTTTGAGGTACCTTGGTTTGTCTTCCCGGCAAGCTCCTCTTGCCGGGGCCTTGTTGCCTTGCCGGAGCGCGTGGCGCGTCGCGGCAAGTTCATTGGAGCGCCTAGGTTGGCCTTCCCGGCAAGCTCCTCTTGCCGAGGTCTTGTCTCCTTAGCCTAAATACTTTGTTCTTGGATGGCTCCAAGGGAACCTTGGGGGATCTTGGCGATCACCCGGCAAGCCATTGCCGCGGGGTGCTGCAACTGCCCGTGCACAAGTTCGGGGTACTAGGGTACCCCTAATCTAGTACACCGACACGCCCAGATTGCTCAAATCCCTAATTCGCCGCCAACCCTCGAATCGTCCCTTGTCTCATCTCTTTCCACACCGTTCCCCACCTCTGTGCCGGACGACGACGACGAAGACGATGGTTGTGCTTCACCACCGCACCGGAGCTACCTCATCTACGCCCTCGTCCACCGCACCGGGTGGTCCACCGACACCGTCGGCCGCCGCAACCGATGTGCCTCACAGACACCCAGTTCCACCGCGTCATGTGCGCTTCACTGACGCCGTCTCCCAGCTCACCGTGGCTACTTCACCGAGCACATCATCGCATCTCCGCCCCCCGAGGCCGTTGGGCCTTCACCAACGGTCTCGTCCACCGCATCATAGTGCTCCGCTGCCACTCAAGATCTGCATCCGTGCGCGGCTAGCCAACGCCAGCGCATCACCCTCATCGGCTCTGAAGTGACCCGCACTCTAGCAAGGCGAGCATGCCCAAACGCCGGCCCAAACAAGGTATCCACACATCACTCCCTTGTGTACTGTTCCGACGATATTTGGATATCCTTTCACTGCTCTCTTAGCTTACATGACTATGCAACTCTGACTTTAACTCTTATTTCTTCTAGAGATATCATCTGAAACAAGCAAATCCATTTTTAGCAAAGCATGATGGCGCTACGGGATCTGGTACACATCCTGCACACCCGTATAACCTTGTAAGTATCTGTCCCCCGGTACAACATCAAGGTCGATTCCTCTTATTTGATCAACCATTCGCCGTGTCAAAAATGCAGAGGTGGATGCAAGGAGCACAAGGCCTGCACATCCATGCAAGTGGTAACATGGACTTGTACATGGAACATCCCAAGCGCAAGCAGAGCTGCAGTGAGCCTGTACAACGAGCTAGCGTAAGTCCCTGTATTTCATTTAATTTGTACTGGCATTCGTGTATGATTTGTGCGCAGTGGCTGATCCACGAATTCAAGTTACCAGGGGCGAACATTTAACTTAAAAATACAAAGGCACTTGCACTCCGGAAATCAACATAACTTGAGAAATGTGAAGCTACATGCACTTTGAAAACCAGCTAATGATCCAAAGTAGTTCAGATTATAAGCACTAAATGATGCAAGCACCAAAAACACAAAATGCAACATGGTGTACAAGGACTACCAACATTGTCTGTACCTGCTTGAATTATTCGTTCTCTGGCTGAAAATATCGAAGTGTAATCGCACGTATAACCAGTGCGCAAACTGCATATCAATATATCTATCGTGCACAAGTATGCCAATAGTTTCAAACAACAGATTAGAAAAGTATTTATGCTATGTTGTCATGATACGAGGACTTTCTGGTAGATGGCCTCGACGTTTCCTCAAGATATGAAAATGCACTATAATTTGCTTATCATCAATGCCTGCAAATCTCTATCTCTCTCAACATAGTAGATCATCATTAGACACTAAATCCTTCAATGAGCTTGCAAAATGCTTGCATTAGATCCCTCATTAGACACTATATGTTCATCACCAGGAGCATGTAAAATGTTTGCATCAAATCCTTCATTAGCAGTCTGTTCATTAGACACTTTAGGCTCAAGAACAACATGAGCTTGTATGTTTGCACCGGAAACTTGACTAGATACATCAGATACAGTCAGTTCAGTATTGATTGGGGGAGTTATAAAATAAGTAGAAATTGGTTTCATTTTCTCATAGATTCCCAACATACAAGCAGTTTTACAACACCGTCAGGTTTAACTATTGACCAGAAATTGAAGAGTTGAATTAGATATAATCAGTGATGTGATGTACCTGCTCGTTGCGCATTCTACTCTTGCAAGCTGCGACTGTCCGTTTGCACAAGCTCGATGCCATGCCCATGTTGCCGCCGTTGCCTCCCACGTAGGCTACACCCAGGGTTGGATCTTCATCTTCTTGTCCTTCCGTTTCGCTTGAAGCCCGGCGACCGCCCTCCAACGAGGGCGCGAGGAAGTGCTTTGTCGGTCTGTCCAGCGGCGGCTAGGTTAGGAGCGAACCAGATTGGAGGCTGGAGCAAATGAATTGGGATTTTTCCTGCTATCGATCGATATGGGAGGCGCTCGTTTGGGCCGCGAGCCTGCTATAGGGCCTGCCTTGCACTTATGTTATTGGCCCATCCAAATTGAAACATTTTTCTTCATTTTTTACATTGTCTACTCGTGCGTTGGGATGAACAAAACTAGCATGGGCCAACCTGGACGACTCAAACTAGGTGCACACTTTCCAGCCACTTGAGGCGGCCACCCATACGAGCCCCTATGGTGGCGTCACCCCTTTTTGCGTGTATGATTGGATAGTGAAAAATATTCCAGTGGCGCTTTTGATTTACCCACAGAATGGTTGAATTGCTTATTTCTATGAACTGAGCTCGCCAATAATGTGAAGGATGCCAGTCTTTTCATCCTATTGTAGATTGCTTAGATCTCGATATGCTAAAGTAATCGCATGAAATATACAGTAAAAGCCAGTGTGATGTGTTTGGCTACAACTAGTCTGACTACACGTACTCATATAACATATCAAGGACGCACCATCTTACCAGATTAACCATTCGACTTACCCATGCAGTGTGGGAAGAAAGAAGTATTGGGACTGCGTATCCAAGCAATTGATGCCATGGACTCCTTCGTACAACCTTGTAAGCGAAAAAGAAGTTGCAGTGTGCCTGCAAAGAACTAGCGTAAGTTTAGTTACCTGCTTATCGGATTTTTTGTTAGCCACTTATTGCAAAATTGTTCAATTACGTTGCTTGGCTTAATTTAGTTTGCTACTGATTACATAATGGCACAGCCTGTTAATCATATTGTAGACTGCGCCTATCTATGTGTTTGATACTTACTGTTAAGAATTACATGTTTGCCTTAACTTAAATATCTACTTGTTTGTTTAACTGCTTTGCTGCTGTAACAACAAGTTACAATGATGTTAATAACTACTTTTCAGCATCCAATTGAAACTCTTTAATTACTTGTTTGTTTAATTGGTTTGCTGTTATAACTCCCAGTTGAGATGTTTTGCTAACTTCAAGTTTTCTAAATCCAATCGGAACTTTAATGGCAAAACAGGTTAGCCCAAGATCAAAGAGCGAGGTCCCCATGGACGTTGCATCATCCCACAGAAGTGGCACCGGCCCAATCGTGCATTATGAATTGCCAACTGCTGATGCTCTAGAGGCTAAACTAGTGGTAGAAAGAGATTCGGCTTCTGCACTTAGAGATGAAGTTGACATGTTGAGGAAGCAAACAGCACAATCACAAGTAGTACTCAAGACAACCATTAAATATTTGGTGGATTTCAAAACGAAGCAAGCTGAGACTGACCAGATTGTTAAAGGTCCTGAAGGAAAAAAGGAAATTAAATTCCTACTTGGTAAATCATAGGTGAAATGTTCTTTCCATAGTTGAATAACCTTTGTGTTGTCTGTTCATGTAATCAATCAAACCATTTGTTTTAGAGATCATGTAATAATTGTTTTTTTGGTTTGTAATTTTATTTGAGCACAAGTCTGTATTAATTGATAAGACTCGGAGACATTTCATTTGGATTCTTGTGCCAGACCTACAAATATGCCAATCGGGCTGAATGTGCATTCAGAAATAGTAGTAGTATAGATGGACCATAAGTGGCATGCATCGGAAAGGGCCAAGGTGCTGGCTAAAAAAGATGATGTTGTAGCCAAAAAAAAGTACAGCGGCCTGGCTTATGTATGTTAGTTGATATTATTGATCCATATACTCTATAAGTGTTTATATGTCTGTTAGTTCTGTACATTCTTGGTTGATTGACTTGGTATTTGAATCTTGATACATCGCTTGTGTACATATCTAAATGGGAGTACACATTATGCTGCGTGTGACATTTGAGTTGGACATGAAGTGCTCCAAATATTCGAATTCACCTTAAACTGGATTCTAATTTCTGAATTTGAGTATCGGCATTTGTAAACCATATTCATATATGACAGTGGAATACATCTTTGTCGTCCTTTTGAAGATATATAAAAACACATAGAATGATTTATAAAGATTCATATAGGAATACAAAATGGATTCGAATTTAGTTGTCAGGGTAAACGTGGATTCTTATTGTCCCAAAATTCGAAAGAAGCAGCAAAATGTCCACTCCCACGTCGGCTGCCCGAAGCCAAGTGTTTGGGAGATGGAAATTACTGTCTACCCATTACACAGACAATCCATCAGCCCGATTTCCACTACTCTAAATAGGGGTAGGTTAGTAACTTCAATCGGAGGTGACACGACCGCCTTTGAGCCCATTCCGACACGGTGGGCGTCAAACATGGGCGGCAAAACTCATTTGATTCAAGCTCGCCCGAAAGACCTCTGTTTCTCCCTCCATTACCCATTCATACACGGTGGGCGGAAAAACAAACTCGACTCGGCCGAAATCGATGTAGGCAAATATTTTCAATAGGGGCAGGTTTGTAACTTCACTCAGATGTGACACAACTGCCCTACCTGTCAGCCCCGTTCATACACCGTGGGCTCCAACCATGGGCGCCAACCACCCTCTCCTCGCCCAAAATCACTCTGGGCAAATATTAGCGAGATGCGAGATTACCGTCCTATCCCCAACCGACGAGACGTCCAAATTTTAAACGGGGGATAAGTTCATAACTTTCCCATATTTCAGACAGGCGCGTCCCAAAAACATGGTTCCCTATCCTCTCCCTCCATTTTCCCATTCATACACCGTCCGCGCTAGAACACCCCATCACCACACCAGCCTCTGTCCGCCACCCCATCCATCGCCGCCGTCCACCACCACATCCATCACCACCGTCCTCCACCATGCCGGAGTGCCTACCAAGACCGCATCATCCACTACTAGAGATGGATGTTTCTCATCCACGGCGATGGACCAATAGCCTTGCATGGCGTCCTCTCGCTTCATCGGTGCCGTCGTCCTCTTTGCCGGGGCCGCTCACACAACCTTCTCTTCCACCACAATGGGACTTATCCCCCGATGCACTCGTCTACCGTTGCAGATCTGCTTCAACACCACCGACAGCCATCGCACCCCCGATGCCTACACGGCGCCGCAAGAGAGGGGGCACTTCATATCTCCTCAACTTTTTGAGCTCAACCAGAAAAGAGATCTTAACTTGGTTACTCTACTTTCTTTTCAGCTCTTAGAATTTAGTTCTTAGTTCGAAGCAAACAATGGATGCTAAATATCATTTCTCCGATTTGCAGCTTCAAATCTGCCATGGCACAGCCATAATATGATTTAATTGATCATGCTTAGGGTTTAATTGATCATGTTGGTTCCGTGGTGGTTTCTTTAATAGAAATCGGAGGGGAAACCCTCTTTTGGTTAAAAATATGCTTAGAGTTTCCCCCTTTTATGATCACTATAGGATCAGAATACGTGCTTCGTGTCATAATAACACTGCTCCACCCATCAAGCTAAACAAGCTTAGTTGTTCAAATACGAATCTGATATTATTAAAACAGAGTTGTTTAGTTAGTCAGCTAAATGTTCCTAAATTAGTTCCAAAAATGCATGTTCGCCGCTCGGGTGTGTATCTCTACAGGGTGCCCATGGTGGGCCGGCCCACCCTAGGATTTTGGGTCATCCCAGACCCCGATTCCCCTATGTTCTACTGCGCGCTTCCGATCTCTACTCACCCCCAGCTGCCTGCCTCGCCGGCGACTTGCCTTCCACGGACGACATGACTCCAGGAGGAGACGCTAGACTAACAGGAGGCCAGGAGCCGCGCGCCCAACAGCGTCACCACTGCCCGGGCGCACCGCCGTGCCTACCTTCCCAGTCCGTTCAGGGATCAGGCGTGCAGCACCCACCAAGCCAACCCGATTTATCCTGAGATACATCCTCAACACTCAGCAGCCACTCCTCATCACCCATTTTCTAATTGATTCATTACTCATTAGGCAGGGCTGTCATTAGGGTTTGTTGTGTGCTCAGTGCTACCTACACTTAATGGTTCAGATGTATTTCAGTAATCCTTAGTACCTCTAAAGTTCACAGGGTTTTCAAAATTCCGGCCCTCGGAATAGATAATCTGACTACTTTTTATGTTTTCATGAATCAAACTTGGCATTAAGGGACTGCAATCAAGTCTGGATGCAATGCAATGCAAACGCTCTCCACCTACAGATTCATGCTCAGAATATGATCCTAACAGTGATTCTGAGCTAGAGGGAGACCTAAGTCAATGTAGCTCCCTAGTGGAGGAGTCAGAGGAAGATGCCCTATCTTATTCACCCATCAAGGTACTTGCTCTAACTTTCCAAGGTTACATTGCTTGCACATATCTTGCAACTGATGCTTTGCATTTCTTCTACTTTGTTGAACTGCCATTAGCTTAGTTTATACATCGTGTATGTGAATACGCCCTGCCTATCCATTTTAAGTACATATTCCATATGTCATCATACCATATTTATCCATTCAAATGTTGTTCTTGTGTATCAGACGTTCAAAAGGAAGAGGGCGATTGCTGATCGTGGAGGAGCACAAGCAAAGTATTTGGAAAAGGTAGTGGCACCTGATAAATCAAATAGCCCATTGGGTGTAGTTGCAATATCACATGACCCACAAAATACCCCAACTCTAGCAGACTCTAGCCCTACTACACTGGTCATTTCTGATGCCCCAACTCAGCAGACCCCAACTGCAGCAAACAGTATGATTATGCCAGTTGACATAGCACCAGCTGTACGACGCAAAACCCCCATTCCAGCAAAGAGTACACCAAATCCAGTTGCCAAATCCCTTTTCGAACCAGAGAGAGCCCCAATTGCAGCAAATAGGACCCCTGTTCCATTTCTTCCCAGTTTAGAAGATGAAGCTTATGTTGTTGTCAAGAACTTTGTGCGCATCTTTCCTTCATGGAAAGATTATACCGCAGACACAGAACAATTTCCAGTCTTCCTCCGCAACTTACGTGTAAGTAATGTACTAATGTTATTCATGGTCATTACTGCATATGTTTCTGCTGACCGAAGACACAAGATTTCATTCTTTTAAATAGGTGAGGAGCAAACTGGATTGTGATGACGAGCAAGGGTTGGTTGCGCTTTTCAAGCACTCGTTGATGAAGTATCGTTCCTACCTGAGGCAAGCACACTTCGATGGCAAGCCTCTGAATGAAATTTCTATAAAGTCTCCGGTGCTACATTTATCCGATGGTGACTTGAATAATCTTGTTACACATTGGTCTCGGCTATAGCGTAAGGTACTGTCTATGATATCACATCACAATTTGAACTACATTTCTGCATTTGCCTTAATGTCTCACTTGTACGAAAACTGTTAGCAGAAGAACATTCGTTCTCAAGGGACCACAGAATCTCGCAACTATACTGCACACTGCATTGCTCTTGTGAGTACCTCTTGCCCTCTATGACCATACTTAATTTCATAGATGTTTGATTATGTAGCATCACTGCACATGTTAGCCTCGTAATCGTCCATTTGGTGGACATTATAAGATCCATATGGACTCTTACATAAATTTAGAATCAACCCAATGCTTTTGAAGAGGTTTAGCTCTGCAGTCCTCTTGTAAGGACTGAACGTGGTCGATCACTGTACTTACATTAACAGCTACGCCCTCCGTCCCATAATATAAGAACGTTCTGTACAATACACCAGTGTTCAAAACACTATTGTATTATGGGAAGAGGGATTGGTTCATTTTGTAGCATTCTGCATCTTATCTCCCTCGCCCACCATTTACTAAAAAAGATCAGATCTATATTTAATCTTACCAACAAGTAGAATACACAGACAATGCCAGTGCAGAAGTGTAGTCCATTGCTCTTGTCAGTACATTTTGTCCTGTAACGCTTGTACTTCCAGGGATTGGTAGTTCATTATGTAGCATCAATCTACATCTTATCTTCATTATCCTCTATCCCTTCCAGCATTACCATATCTATAATTACTCTCTACAAAATGTAGAGTACAGGCAATGCTTACGAAGAAGATTATGTGCTGAAATTCTTGAGTTATCCTTCCCTTGACATGGATAAGGGCATTATAAAGTCGGTGTTAACTGTTAATGTAAGTCAGTCCTTCTAAAGCCTTTATCCTCAATTGTTGTTTAATTTGCTCATACTCCCTATCGTTTACTGCTGTTTAGTTTGTTGTTTCTACCAAAATGCATGTTTGTAAGAACCGTAAGTTCCAAGTTTTACTTGTAAAACCAAATTCCTTATTCATACCATGCACATTACTTAATACTCCCTATATGTATGCTTGTTTCTGTGGATCTATAATCCAGTGTGTGGTGAAGCAGCCCACGTTTGCACCTTGTCATCTCCTATTTTATCTTACTGATGTGTCTGATGATATGAACAACATGCCATGCACATTATCCAAAATAGATACAATGATTTTCTTCGCCCTTCTTCTATGCTTGTTATGTTGACATGGTAATCCTGTAGTGTGGTGAAGCTCCCCGCATTGTGAACAATGCCAAATTATGCTATAGATATTTTGAACTTACTCTTTATTTTCTAATTTGAAATTGGATAGAATTGACAGAGTAGTTATCATCTTTGTTTATACACGTGCAAAACATGTTATCTCTCTGCTTTGTTTCAGGGTGATATGCCTGATGGCATGCACAAGTCTGCTGAAGGTTGTGAGACAAACCCAACATATATTGCAGCAAAGAAGGCAAAACATCTTGAAGATAGCGAGACAACCCCAAAGTCTTGTCTTGATGCAGTGTTCAAGATACTTGAGACTAACAGTCAGACAAGCTCACAGAATTCATTGTCTGAATCAGTTCGACTTCTTCATTCCCAAGTTCTAGCAGAAAGGCATTCTGCAACTCAACTTCGACTTGAAGTCCGATCTCTAAGAAAGATTGCGGAGAACACCAATCAGAACCTCATCGCTAAACAGCTACACCTGGAAGCTATGACCGGCATGCTAGGCCGGTCTCACAGCCTTGCCCAACAGCTTGCGCAGCAGTTCCCCCACAAGGCTAACCTTTCTTGAACTGTCTTGGAAGTGGTCTCGGTTGAGTATTATTTTGTAATGCTGCAATGGTGCCCAGTTTTTGTAATCTGCTTCTTCGTTGCGCTTTATGATCACTGGTGGCGAACTTCGATGCTCAGTGGATGTAATATACCTTAAATCATTTATTGTATAGTGTAGGTTTATTCTTAGTTACTATGCCATAATTTCTTTATTGTATAGAGTAGGTTTGTTCTTAATTCCTACTAGTTACTACCATCATTCGCTATCTAAAAAAATCAGATGTAGTCGATCGGACCGAAACATTCGACTCTAACGGGCTAGGTATTTAGCGGGCCTGAAACATGCCGAACAGCTCACGGGCCGGCAGTAGCCCAAAATGAACCCCGGCCCATGATTGTGCGAATCAAATCACGGGCTTTTAATAGGCCAAAATTGTCTCGGTCCTTGTTTGGCCCAATCAGATATCGGCTGCAAGCAGGCCGAATGCAAACCGGGCCATAGTTAGGCCCAACTATATGACGGGCTTTTAACATGCCGAAATTAATATAGGGCCGAAATGTTAAACGGGCCCTTAACAGGCCAAAACTAATATCAGGCCGAATTAAAAAGTGGGCCTTTAGCAAGTGGGCCCAAAAGCATAGTGTCCAGTTGACGGGCCAAATCTGATATGGGCCATAATTGAGCCCAAAGCCTCTTAAAGGGCCGGACCTGATCTAGCCCGTAATTTGGCCCAAAATGTGGTAGGCTTTTAAAGGGCTGGATCTCATATGGGCCACTATTAGGCCCAGAGCATGGAAGGCCATTAATGGACCGGATCAAATATGGGCTGGCATTTGGCCCAAAACATGGCAGCCAGTTAATGGGCCGGCCTACTAGGGTCCTCAAAATCTTGTGGGCCTACAGCTGGGCCGGCCCATTAATGTCAGCGAAATCTCGTGGGCCTTTAGCTAGGCCGGCCCATTATGATCCGCAAGAATCTTGTGGGCCTTTACCTGGGCCGGCCCATTATGGCACACAAAAATCTTGTGGGCCTTTACCTGGGCCGACCCATTATGGCCCGCAAAATCTTGTGGGCCTTTAGCTGGGCCAGCCCATTATGGTCCACAAAATCTCGTGGGCCTTTAGCTGGGCCGGCCCATTATGATCCGCAAAATCTTATGGGCCTTCAGTTGGGCCGGCCCATTTAAACTTGATGGGCCGGTCCACATGTCAACATATCATAGGCGTGTCTCGCCCATTGGATGAGTGACACCTGTGCCAACGCGGGCCTGACACGTGTCTCCTCCAGCCAATGATGATTTTACATGTGGAAAATCCCCATTGGTCGGGGCTGTTAATGGGTTATCGGATCCAAAACCCGACCCGATAGCTTAACGGTGTTTCGTTACGGTGGATGCCACGTGTCGGTCACCCTTGACGAGAGCACTTCTGTGACGCGCGATGTATCATCATGGAAGTGGACACTTCCGTGATGATAATTTTGGTATGTCATGGAACACTTCTACGATAGCACAGGTATGACTATCTTGATTCTATCATAAATTTGTCATGGATGTACATGCATGACAAAAAACGCGACCTACTCTGACAAACACGTATCATCATGGAAGTGTATTTTTTTGTAGTGAAGATCCCCGCAGGCCTAGCAACCTGTAGCTTCTCCAGTAGAAGGAAGGAGAAACTCTTCGTAAGTATTTACATAGAATCAGTAAGGTTCATAGAAATATTCCAAATATCCATCCGGCAGCTATTATAGCTGTCGGGGAAACTGATCCACCAACACCTATGGGGACCGGGCCCCTTTCGGTTCGGAGGGGGGCGGAGGCCGCGCAAAGAGCGGATCGAGGCAGTACACGCGAGCAGTTTTACCCAGCTTCGGGCCGCACAGATGCGTAAAACCCTACTGCTGCTTGTTTGTGTGTATTGAATTCTTGCTCAGGAGCGATGGACGCTGCCAGACCGAGCGTGAGAGTGTTCCTGATGTTTCGAATGAGCCGAACCCCCTCTACGTTGCGCTTGGGCCTCCTTTTATACTTTCAAGGGGTCACCGACAGGTGGCAACGTAGACTAGAAGGGTAAAAATGGAAAAGGATGCGGTAGGTGCAGCTACCGCTACTGTGGACACAGTGCACCCTACCTAATTCTGACGGCAGGGGACAAGGTTATTGAATGCCTGTCTGAGTTGCCTAAACAGTGCAAAAAGTGACCATTAGGAGCGCCACCGTTTGCCACGATGGCCTTCTCTTCATCTCCACTTGCCACCGCGTACCCCTGGCTGCACAGGCTCCCGCCACGCGCCCCTGAGGAAGCCTCATGGTGACACGCGGGTGGGTGCGCTGGAGCGTGGGTACAGAGTGGCAGCGGGCCCCCGGCGAGTACCTTGTCGGGGTCGTCGTCTTGTCGAGTCCAGAAGCTTGTCACTCACCGGACCTTGCCGGGACGTGCGGTGCATCGCGGCAAGTTTCTTGAAGTGCCGTGGTTGGCCTTCCCGGCAAGCTCCTCTTGCCGGGGCCTTGTCTCTGTCCTCCCTAGCAGGGCAGGATGTTCCTTGCCGGGAAGGTGGCTTGAGTCTTGCTTGCCGATGTAGCGCTTGTCGACGAAGATGGATCCTCTTTAGTGTAATTGCATACAGTCGCGGCCCATGCTCGGCGGTTAGTGTAGCCCTGGTTTTCACTACACCGACAGTAGCCCCCGGGCCCGGCTGCAGCGGAGAACTTCATGAATTCGACGCTGGAGACGGGACCAAGCTTGGCATGGGCCATGGTTGTTCTTGCACTCAAAGGAGCTACAAACCCCCGAGCCTACTTCCATGGAAATTTTCTAGCAGAGAACTCTATAGATCTCGATGCCAGAGTGTGGCTTTGTTTCCTTTCTTGCTCCCGGCAAGGCTGTTGCTGGGGAGTCTTATGTTTCTCACGGAGACTTTTGACGTTCTCGACGCCGGCTTCCGGCAAGCTCGTCGCCAGGAAGGCTTTAATCTTCAGCAGAGAACTTTGACGATCTCGATGCCGGCTTCCGGAAAGCTTGTTGTCGAGAAGGCTTTTATCTTTGGTAGAGAACTTTGACGTTCTCGATGCCGGCTTCCGGCAAGCTTGTTGCCGGGAAGGCTTTTATCTTCGGCAGAGAACTTTGACGTTCTCGATGCCAGCTTCCGGCAAGCTTGTTGCCGGGAAGGCTTTTATCTTCGGCAGAGAACTTTGACGTTCTCGATGCCCGCTTCCGGCAAGCTTGTTGCCGGGAAGGCTTTTATCTTCGGCAGAGAACTTTGACGTTCTCGATGCCGGCTTCTGGCAAGCTTGTTGCTGGGAAGGCTTTTATCTTCGGCAGAGAACTTTGACGTTCTTGATGCCAGCTTCCGGCAAGCTTGTTGCCGGGAAGGCTTTTATCTTCGGCAGAGAACTTTGACGTTCTCGATGCCAGCTTCCGGCAAGCTTGTTGCCGGGAAGGCTTTTATCTTCGGCAGAGAAGTTTGACTTTCTCGATGCCTGCTTCCGGCAAGCTTGTTGCCGGGAAGGCTTATGGCAAAGAACTTCGTCGTCCTTGACACCAAGAAGATTGGTCCTAAGGGCGTTGCCAGCCCCCGAGCCATAACTGTGTTTAAACATGACAAGTGATTAGCATCTAAAGTGCACTTAACTCACTTGCAAATTTTGACTTCTGCTACATATTCCCTATGCCTGCTGGAATGCTTTCCGGTGCGTACGATCCAGCCAGCAGCGCTTGAGGGAACGGGCCCTTAGCGGCTATTCGGGAACGTCGCCTCCCAGAAAGGTTTACCTTCTTGGCTCTAGCGCAACCGCACAAGTTGACGAGCGGACTCGAGGCAACATGGAGCGCAACTAGCCCCGAGAAGGTTTCATGGCATACAGGTCTATGCAGAAATCTCAAATAAATAGTGCACGCTATCTTCCTGTTCAACCTCTCTTTGTACGTCCACCCTACGCTTTTAGGGAACTTGTCGGCGCAGGCACCTTTATCCGCGAGCGCTGAGTGCGGGACGTCAGCAGCCTGCTGGCAGTGCCGCTACCGACAAGAGACCTTGTCGCAACTAGTTGTAGCTCACTTAAGTTGTTGAGCGGACTCGAAACAAAATAAGGGCGCAACTAGTTACGAGTTGGTTCCTCCGCGCACAGGTTTTCCATACAAAGAACGAGATCTCCGAGGCGGATAACCTTATATAGAAAGGAAATATCTAAAGTTTCGCATGACTTAGCTTTTCTGTTGCCGCACTTGCGTCGTTCTTTTGGTCGCCTGCTTCTTAGGAGCCATGGCAATGAAGAATAGCTGAGCCTTGACGTGGACGGAACGGCTGCCGCCGAAGCCTTCTTCTTCGGTGGCATGTCGATGAAGAAGATGAAGATCTAGCTCGTGTGAACGTCGGATCAGGTTCACACAACCTCGACGCCCCCCTACCTGGCGCGCCAAAGATGTCGGGGAAACTGATCCACCAACACCTATGGGGACCGGGCCCCTTTCGGTTTGGAGGGGGGCGGAGGCCGCGCAAAGAGCGGATCGAGGCAGTGCACGCGAGCAGTTTTACCCAGCTTCGGGCCGCACGGATGCGTAAAACCCTACTGCTGCTTGTTTGTGTGTATTGAATTCTTGCTCAGGAGCGATGGACGCTGCCGGACCGAGCGTGAGAGTGTTCCTGATGTTTCGAATGAGCCGAACCCCCTCTACGTTGCGCTTGGGCCTCCTTTTATACTTTCAAGGGGTCACCGATAGGTGGCAACGTAGACTAGAAGGGTAAAAATGGAAAAGGATGCGGTAGGTGCAGCTACCGCTACTGTGGACACAGTGCACCCTACCTAATTCTGACGGCAGGGGACAAGGTCATTGAATGCCCGTCTGAGTTGCCTAAACAGTGCAAAAAGTGACCGTTAGGAGCGCCACCGTTTGCCACGATGGCCTTCTCTTCATCTCCGCTTGCCACCGCATACCCCTGGCTGCATAGGCTCCTGCCACGCGCCCCTGAGGAAGCCTCATGGCGACACGCGGGTGGGTGCGCTGGAGCATGGGTACAGAGTGGCAGCGGGCCCCCGGCGAGTACCTTGTCGGGGTCGTCGTCTTGTCGAGTCCAGAAGCTTGTCGCTCACCAGACCTTGCCGGGACATGCGGTGCATCGCGGCAAGTTTCTTGAAGTGCCGTGGTTGGCCTTCCCGGCAAGCTCCTCTTGCCGGGGCCTTGTCTCTGTCCTCCCTAGCAGGCAGTATGTTCCTTGCCGGGAAGGTGGCTTGAGTCTTGCTTGCCGATGTAGCGCTTGTCGGCGAAGATGGATCCTCTTTAGTGTAATTGTATACAGTCGTGGCCCATGCTCGGCGGTTAGTGTAGCCCTAGTTTTCACTACACCGACAATAGCCGCTTTCCATTCCAATGTGAGCAACCACTGAATTCGTTCCAAACTGAACGTGTGGTTGCCCAAGAATGTGAAAGAACTATATACGCTGACAAATGTGCCTGGATGGAAGAAGGAAGGAAGTTGCCCGGAGAGGAAGATTTCATTAATGTTGACTAAGAGGATGAGGATGAATCAACTAGTCAGAGGAAGGGCAATAAGCGCAGTAAGAATCCAAGAGATAAGGCAGTGATGACTGTAGAAGGTTCGAGCACACCTAGTACCGGCAAGAAGGCCAAAGCTGAGGCCCCCAACAAGGAAGCTGCCGCGTTCACTTCCTTCTAGGAAGCTGTGGCCACGGAAAAAGTTGAGAAAGGTGATGGGCCGTACTGCATGATCCATCGGACAAAGGGCCACGACCTTCAAGAGTGTTATCAAGTTGAGCAGCTTGTCAAGAAGCAGAGAGCTGAGTATGATAAGCATGACAAGGAGAAAGGTCAGAATGCTGCTGGCTGTATGGGCCGGGGTGGTGAAGTGAATCACCCCGACAAACCCTTTCGGCACCAAGGAAAACCCGCCAGGGGGTAAGAGAAGGAAACATGTGATGATGCCAGTGATGGAGGGGATGAGGAGGAAACCAGTGAGCAGGAATTTCGGAAGGCCACTGATGCCCTATGCATTAATGGGAGTGCATCTTTGCACTCCTCTCATCGCCAACTCAAGCAATGGGCACGCGAAGTCAATGCTGTGGAACTAGCACCAGAGGCCCGGAAACTGCTCAAGTGGTTCCGCATGCCCATCATTTTTGACGAAGAGGATCACCCTGATCGCACCACTGCGGTGGGGTGTTTGCTATTATTTGTCTCCCCAACAATTCGCAACCTCAAGGTCACAAAGATGCTGGTGGACGGCGGGGCCGGATTGAATCTGATTTCCCCAGCAGTTATGAGCAAGCTTTATATAGGAGAAGAGGAGCTAAAGGCCACTGGCACATTTCAAGGAGTTAATCCCGGCAAGAGTCATTCTAATGGGAAGATTACGTTGCCAGTGACATTTGGGGGAGAGCTGAACTTTCGGACTGAGAAGATTGTGTTTGATGTGGTTGATCTCCCCCTGACGTACAGCGAGATTCTTGGACGACCAGCCCTGGCCAAGTTCATGGAAGCATCCCACTATGCTTACAACACACTAAAAATGCCTGGGCCATTGGGAGTCCTCAATATCCCGTTAGATGAGAAGGATGCAATTATCTATGTGGATAAGATGTATCGGGATGCAGTCGTAGTAGAGGCCACGCCAGCAGGAGTTCCCGCCAAGGAAAGCAAAGGAAAGAAGAGGGATTATAGGGCCTCCGGCATGGAGTTCAGAAAGTGTGCCCCTCCGAGTGCATGACACCCGTTGACGACATGTCGGAGTGTTCCAACAGCAAGAGATCCAAGATTACTGCACCCCAAGTGAAGGAGGTCCTAGTAGGGCTGGCTGGCATTGATAGTACTTTCACTATATGTGCCACCCTCGATGACAAATAGGAAAGCGCGCTCGTTTCCTTCCTGCGGGCGAATATCGATGTGTTTTCTTGGCAACCATATGATATCCCCGGTGTTCCCAGGGAGGTAATTTAGAACCACCTTGTTGTCTTCCCACATGCCCGACCCATCAAGCGGAAAGTACGGAAGCAGGCCTTGGAGAGGCATCAGTTCATTGTCGAAGAGATCAAGAAGCTAGAGGCAGCTGGTTTGGTGAGAGGAGTACTGCATCCTACATGGTTGGCAAATCCAATAGTGGTCTGGAAGGCTAATGGGAAGTGGAGGCTCTGCATTGATTTCACAGACATCAACAAGGTTTGACCGAAGGACCCATTTCCCTTGCCGCGCATCGACCAGATCGTGGATTTCACTTCGGGATGTGATTTGCTCTCCTTCCTAGATGCATACTCAGCATATCATCAGATCTTCATGTCAGAGGAAGATGAAGAGAAGACATCATTTATCACTCCGTGTGGTACGTACTACTTTGTCCGCATGCCGTTTGGATTAAAGAGTGCGGGTCCACTTTTGCAAGGGTAGTCCAGATCAGTTGTGAGCCACAGTTGCACAGAAATATGGAAGCCTATATGGATGATATCGTGGTCAAAACCAAGGATAAGGCCACCCTTATCCAGGATTTGGAATAGACATTTGCCAATTTGCGCAACATCAATCTGAAGCTTAACCCAGAGAAGTGTGTATTTGGTGTTCCCTCCCGCAAGCTACTTGGGTTCTTCGTGTCCCATCAGGGGATCGAAGCCAACCTCGACAAGATCAAGGCCATTGAGCAGATCCAAGTGCCAAGGACAGTTAAGGATGTGAGGCGCTTGACGGGATGCGTTGCTGCGCTCAGCAGATTCATCTCCAAGTCTGCTGAGTGTGCTCTGCCTTCTTCAAGGTTTCAACGAAAGCGGGGCCTATGAAGTGGACCCCGGAAGCAGATGCAGCTTTGCAGGAATTGGAAGCCTACCTATCATCTATGCCTACCTTGGTTGCACCCAAACCCCAAGAACCCTTGTTACTTTACTTGGCGGCAACCAACCAAGTGGTCAGTGCGGCTTTGGTAGCGCAGCAAGAGGTGGATGAGGCAGAAAGTGGCCAGATCATCATAGAGTCAGAACAGGATCAGGACAGCAATGGCCACGACAGCGAGAGCAACCCCAAGGATGTGGCAAGGAAGAAAGTGGTGCAATGCCCAGTGTACTTCGTCATCTCCTTGTTGCAAGGGGCTAGGTCGAGGTACTCTAGCGTGCAAGAGTAAATCTTTGGTCTCATTATGGCCTCAAGGAAACTGTGCCACTACTTCCAAGCCCATGAGATCATGGTTGTCACTCGTTTCCCGGTGCAAAGGATACTCCAAAACCCTAAGGCAACTGGCATAATAGTGGAATGGGTTTTGGAGTTATCCATCTCTAGTTTGATGTTTGAGAGCACTTTAACTATTCGGAGCAGGGCATTGGCAGAGTTTATTGTAGAATGGACGCCAACCCCTGATGAGGAAAGGAGAGAGACAACTCTCCCCGGCAAGGAATCACCCCTAGAATGGATCATGTATTTTGATGGTGCTTTTTCCCTACAAGGTGCAGGGGCTGGCGTGCTTCTTGTTGCCCCCTACGGGGAGCACTTGAATTACGTCGTCCAGATGCACTTTGCCTAAGAAGAAGCCACCAACAATACAATAGAGTATGATGGGCTCCTTGCCGGGCTCAGGATTGTAGCAGAATTGGGAATTAAGAAGCTGATTATTCGAGGAGATTCACAGCTCGTGGTGAGACAAGTCAACAAGGATTACCAAAGCCCATTAATGCAAGCATACATCGAGGGAGTAAGGAGATTGGACGAGCACTTTGACGGGTTGCAAACAGAGCATGTACTGTCGGATTTCGGGTTCCGGCAGACCCTTGAGGTTCGAACACTGGGGTGCGTGCGGAGATTTCGCCTCCTACCTAGCTGCACTCCTCCGCCTTACTAGGATCTAAACTAAGGAAATAACAACACAAGAGACATAGGGTTTATACTGGTTCGGGCCACCGTTGTGGTGTAATACCCTACTCTAGTGTGTGGGGTGGTGGATTGCCTCTTGGGCTGATGATGATGAACAATACAAGGAGGAACAGCCTCGCGAGGGTCTGCTCTTGGCTGGGGCGATGAACTGCTAGGAGGAGCTCAGTCACCCCTCTGTCTCTCTCTCTACCTGATCTTCTCTACCTTTCCAACTCTATAGCCAACTCTTTCTTCCCAGCCTCTCTTTGCTCTGTGGGTGGCTGGTCCTATTTATAGAGGCCCTGGTCCTCTTCCCAAATATTAAGCGGGAAGGGAGCCAACAATGGCAGGCTAATTTGAAGGGGGATAGCTAGTATCAACTATCCTGACAAAAGCAGTCTTCGCCTGCGCAAAGCCCTGGTGATGACGCCGTCTTGGGCTCCACGGTGACCTCCGTCTCGTAGTCCTCCTGGTATTGGTCTCGTTGCACCGAAATGGCAACCTTTGCCTGATGCCTCGGTACTCCGCGGCTGTGCTTGCCCCCTTTGCACTAAAGAGGAAGGGAGGACGCTGCACGGGATGGCACCCGCCTGGCTCCCCCGGTCGTCATGGCTTGCGTCACGGGCACCTCGTGAGATACCCCGCCTTGATCTCTCCGCCTCCTCGTGAGCCAGCCTAACGAGGCCGCGCCTGAGGAAGCTCCGCGTCGTCTGCCCCGCGAGGCTTGGCCCCTCACGAGGATCTTGGGTTTGTGTTGGTGAAGATGGGCCGCGCTGGGCCCCCCTTTGAGCCACGCCGCAGGCCGCAGGCAGGCAAGTCTGGGGACCCCCGTTCCCAGAACGTCGACAGTAGCCCCCGGGCCCAAGGCGCGCCCGGACCTGGCCGTGTTGGGAGGCGGAAGGGCAAGAGTGAAGCGACGCGGCCCTAACAGCCTGCGGCCTTGGGCGCCGCGTGGCGGTTGATTGGACGTGGGCGTCTCCACTTCCCCATGGCGCCTCGGCAACTGCACGGATTGGACAAGTCCCTGCATGCAAAGCGGGTCATAATTATCTCCGATCGTGGGGGCCATTGGTTGGCCATCGCCAGCTATAAGTATGGACATGGACCGGTGCGCGCCCTTCCAGTTCATCCCTCCTTGCTTCTCCTTTTCTTCATGGCCCCGTCAAGGAGGTTCTCGGCCGCAGAGAAGGGGAAGGCTCACCAGGTTGAGCTTGCCTCTACCCCACCCAAGCGCGGCCGAGGGCGCCCTCGTAAACATCCTGTGGCCACCATGGTAGCTCCCCGCGGCCGTGGAGGCGATCTTCAGCACAATGACGGGCGGATTGCTGCGGCCGGGGGGCGCGCTCCGGCTGCGCGTCCCCCTAGGCCACGCTTTCGCGCTGCTGAAGTGCTGCCGGAGTTCGTCGTGTGGTCGGCGGGCCGACCAGCACCCGGCTTCCACTTCCTCGCTTCCTCCTTGGAGAGCTCCCGGTCGGCGCCCCGGGCGGCCTCTGGCTCCAGGCCGACGACTGCTGCAGCCGGGCCTCATGGGTCTCACTGGAGGTCTCCGCGGCCGGGAGCCTGTTCCTGGCCCGCGGTTGGCAGACGTTTGCCCGCGCGCGTGGCCTGAGCCATCGGTGCACCCTACACTTCAAGTTCGACGGCGATGCCACCCTCTATGTGAGGGTGTTTGGGGAAGATGGTTGCCACGCTGGGTGTTGCCCCGAGGGTGACGACCGCGGCTGGGAACCCAGCTCCGGCGATGATGGAGAGGGCAGCGCTCGCGCGGCTGGCGGCGCTCAGGGTTCCTCAAGCTTCTCCGGTTCTTCTTCGGGCGACGACTCTTCTAGCGGTGGCCGCGGTCAGCCTCCACGCCATCGTATCAGCTTGGGGGTGGCAACGTGTCCGCCCGCCCTCGCGCCCCGGTGAAGCGTGAGAGGGAGTCCGCCTGAGCTCCGGAGGCAGCTCGGGCCTTCCCTGTGGGCTGGTGTGAGGCGAGCCGCACCAGATTTGTTCTTTCTTTTCCTTTTTCCCGCGTAACAAAGACAATAGTGTGGAGCCCCGCGAGGGCGTGTTTGGGTTATTGCTGTTAATCATCGTTTTTCTTTCGTTACCGTACCTTCCGGCTACGTGCCTGAGCGTGGATAGTTCCCGGCCCCGGCCGTGGGGGGCGGCGACCGACCCAGGCCCTTTGTTTGTGTCACGGTGCCTGTGAGGCACAGACTGGAGGGGTGCTCCTGTAAGGGGCCCAGGCCGCGAATTCTTTGAGTGACTAAGATAGGAACACTCGCGAGGGCGCTCAGCTACCCTCCTCGCAAGGCCTTGCACAAGAGAAGTCGAGGCAGGAGAGTGAAAAGTCGAAGAACCACAAGCCAAAGACGGCAACAACTTCAATAAAACTTCGAATGAGAATGAACAAGCCAACTGCGGAAAGCAAATGAAAAGCCGCGTCCGTCACCTAATCTAGTCTTCGACGTCTCCTCACCAGCGCGGAGCTAAGTGCTCCCATTGGGCATGGGAGGGAGCCCAGGGCCTGAGGCCGGTGCTCCTGAGACTCCGGGGCATGTACAACCCCAACTCATTATTATGTGAGAGTGTCACGGGCGGCGAGCTTCACAGGCGTTGGCCTTGTTCACAGGCTCCGGGCCTTTTCCAAAACGCGATAGCTTCATAGGCATTCGCCTTCTTCACAGGCTCCGGGCCTTTTCCAAAACGCGATAGCTTCGCAGGCATTCGCCTTCTTCACAGGCTTCGGGCCTTTTCCAAAACGCGATAGTTTCACAGGCATTCGCCTTCTTCATAGGCTCCAGGCCTTTCCCAAAACGCGATAGCTTCACAGGCATTCGCCTTCTTCACAGGCTCCGGGCCTTTTCCAAAACGCGATAGCTTCACAGGCATTCGCCTTCTTCATAGGCTCCGGGCCTTTTCAGGGGTAGAACCTTCGGAGGTGCTGGATGTTCCATGCATTCTAGACTGGCACCCCCTCCTGAGTATCCAAGCGCACGGAGCCGGGCCTGGAAACATGAACAACTTTGAACGGGCCCTCCCACATGGGAGAGAGCTTGCGCAGCCCCTCCCTAGAGAGAACCCGCCTGAGGACGAGGTCTCCTACCTCGAGAGTTCTGGGGCGGATGTTGCGGCAGTGATATCTCCGCAGTGCTTGTTGGTACCTCGCTGATCGTAGTGCAGCTTCTCGGCGACGTTCCTCCCCCAGCACGAGGTGCAACCCCTGCATGGCGTCCTGCTGCGCCTCGTCAAACGCCAAGACCTGCGCGGAGCGACGCCTGACCTCGTGAGGGAGGACAGCTTCGGCTCCATAGACTAGGAAGAATGGGGTCTCTCCAGTCGTCTTGGTCGCGGTTGTGCGGATGGACCACAACACGGACTGAAGCTCGTCGTACCAACCTCTACCGCAGGCCTCCAGCTTCTTCTTGAACGTCCTGGTCTTGAGGCCCCTCAGGACCTCCGCGTTGGCTCGCTCGGCCTGGCCGTTGCTTTAGGGGTGCGCCACCGAAGCGTAGCATATCTGCGTTCCAAGGTTAGCACAGTATGTTTTGAAGAGGTTACTGGTAAACTGTGAACCGTTGTCCGTGATGATGCGATTCGGCACCCCGAACTGGCTCACGATGCCCTTGATGAACTTGACCGCGGAACCCGCGGGAATGGTGCAGATAGCCTCTACTTCAGCCCACATGGTGAACTTGTCCACGGCAATGTAGAGGTAGCGGTAGCCCCCAGGCGCCCGAGGAAACGGGCCCAAGATATCCAGCCCACAGACTGCGAATGTCCATGAAAGGGGTATAGTCTGCAAGCCTCCTGCTGGCTGATGGATCTGCTTGGCGTGGAACTGGCAGGCCTCACAAGCTTTCACTAGTTCGACGGCGTCATTGAGCGCGGTGGGCCAATAAAACCCACTGCGGAATGCCTTGCCGACGAGGGTCCGTGATGATGAATGATGTCCACAATCTCCGCGGTGTATATCTTCCAGCAGTTCCTTCCCTTGCTCCCTGGAGATGCAACACAGGGCATCTTTTGGCCGCCTCCAGTAGAGCTCTCCATCCTTGATGCACTATGCCGTGGCCTGGCGTGCCACTCACTCCGCTTCCTCCTCCTTCTCCGGCAGGGTCCCTTGCGTTAGGTAACTCCGGAGCTCCGCGATCCAACATCCCTCCTGAGGTTCCATCGTCAGGAGCAGACGTGCTCCTGAGGCCGGGCCACAGGCCGGAGCCCCTGAGGCAGGTGGCTAGGGGAGCTCCTCCCGGGGCTGAGCCGTGTTCGATAACGATGGTAGGGCTGATGGCTTGAAGAGCCGCTCCTCAAAAACGTCAGGCTCCTGAGGTAACCGCCTGGACGCCCGTTTGGCGATGTCGTCGGCCTCTTGATTGGTGCCATGGGGCACATGCTGCAACTCCAACCCCCAGAACTGCTTCTCCATCTTGCGGACCTCCGCTAGGTAGGCTTCCATGTGCTCATCCTTCGGCTCGTACACCTTGTTGGAGAAATTGACAAGGAGCTGCGAATCGCCCTTGATGGTCAGGCGTTTCACCCCACGGGCAGCCGCGGCCTTCAAGACCGCTATTAAACCTTCATACTCTGCTATGTTGTTGGAGACCTTTTCACCTTGCTGGAAACAGAGCTGCACGGCGTAATAGAGCTTGTCCTGAGCGGGCGATATAAGCACCGCCCCAGCCCCAGCGCCATGCCTGGAGAACGCCCCATCGAAATACATGACCCAGCCTTCTGGCGCCTCGCTTCCCGAGGACAGGAACCGATCCTCGTTGGCCTTGAGGCCTGGCGCCTCCGTCCATTCTACCACAAAATCTGCCAACGCAGCTCCCTTGATGACTCTGGTCGTGCTGAATTCGAGCTGAAACGCTTGCAGTTCTATGTTCCACTCAGCTACCCTTCTAGCTGAATTAGGGCTCCTGAGTACTCTCTCCAGGGGGTATGACGAGACGACCTTGATGGGGTGACCCTGAAAATAGTGCCGTAGCTTGCGCGAGGCCATCAGTAGCGCGAGGAGGAGTTTCTGAGGCATGGGGTACCGTGCCCTTGCATCCCGCAGCACCGTGCTGACGAAGTACACTAGGTGCTTAACGAGGTGGAGTGCGTCAGTGCTGGTGGCTCCCTTCGGAGACCATGGCGCCTCTTGAGGCAATCAGGCCTCCTGAGACTGGCCATATGGAAGAGGGGCCTCTTCCGCCTCTGGTGCGCCCCTCTGTGGCGGCTGATCCTCCTCAGCCGCGGTGGTGGTTTCTGTAGGCCTTCCTTGTCCCTGTTCTGCCTTGTCCCGGGCTGCTGCCGCGGTTTTGATTCAGCGCTCCGCTCTGACTGCAACCAAGGCTGCGCTGGCGGAGTAGGGAGTGGCGGCGAGGTAAAGCACTAGGGGCTCTTGAGGGCGCGGTGCCACAATGACCGGTGGGCTGGTCAGGTATCTCTTGAGATTCTGGAACGCCTTGTCGGCCTCTTCAGTCCACTCGAAGGGCCCCCTTTTCTTCATTAGCTGGAAGAAGGGCAGTGCTCGTTCCCCCAACTTGGGGATGAAGCGCCCTAGCGCGGTCACGCGCCCCGTGAGCTTCTGCATTTCTCTGATGGTCTTTGGCGGGCTCATGTCTTCCACCGCCTTGACCTTCTCCGGGTTAGCCTCGATGCCTCGGTGGGACACGATGAAACCCAAGAGCTTGCCCGAGGGGACTCCGAACACACACTTCTCTGGGTTGAGCCGTAGGTTCACTGCATTGAGGCTCGTGAAGGTTTCCTCCAAGTCTTGTATCAAGGTCCCGGCTTCCCGAGACTTTACCACAATGTCATCGACGTAAGCTTCAACATTCTTCCCGAGCTGCGGGCCCAAGGTGATGTGCATCAGCCGCTGGAAGGTCGCCCCTGCGTTACGCAGCCCGAATGGCATGCATGTGTAGCAGTACACCCCACACAGGGTTAGGAAGGCTGTCTTCTCGACGTCTTCTACCGCCATCTTGATCTGGTGATACCCAGAGAAGGCATCCAAGAAGCATAACAGGTCGCATTCCACAGTGGAATCGACGATCTGGTCGATGCGGGGGAGCGGGAGTGGATCTTGCGGGCATGCTTTGTTGGGGTTGGTGAAGTCGACACACATGCGCTCCTTCCCTCCCTTCTTTGGCACAACGACAGGGTTGGCCAACCAATCCGGGTATCGGACCTCGCGAATGACCCCAGCGGCTTCCAATTTGCGGGTCTCTTGGACGATGAAGGCCTGTTTTTCTGTGGACTGCCGCCTGGCCTTCTACTTCACAGGGCGCACGTTGGGGCACACGTAGAGGTGATGCTTGATTACACTCCTAGGGATCCCTGCCAACTGGTCGGGCTCCCAAGCGAATACCTTCTTGTTTGCGCGTAGGAACCCGACCAGGGCCTTCTCCTGCTCGGGTTTGAGGTGGGCGCCTATGGTGAAAGTGGCGTTGGTGGATCTGTCCTCATCGACGGGTATCTGCTTGGTTTCTGCCTTGTCTTGGGTGAACAACTGTTTCTTCTTGGCGGGTGCAGCCCCCTTGGGCCCGGGGATCTCCAAGTTGGCGGGTTGTGCCGACGCTGCCGTCTTGAAGGAGAGCTTGAGCACCCGCAGCGCGTCCCCGGTGTCCCCGTGCACAGTGAGGACACCGCTACTCCCGGGCATCTTCATAAGGTTGTACGCCGGGTGCGTCGCGGCCATGAACTGGGCCAGCGCTGGGTAGCCGAGGATGGCATTGTAGGGGAGGCCGATGGGGGCGATGTCGAAGTCGACCAGCTCCATGCGGAAGTTGTCGTAGGTGCCGAAGGTTACTGGGAGCCGGATCTGTCCCAAGGAGCTGGACGACTTGCCCCCAACGCCTGAGAAGGGCTGGCTGGGTTGCAGCCATTCCAGGGGTATGCAGAGGAGGTTGAAGGCCTCGACCGAGAGCAAGCTGAGGCCCGCGCCGCCATCAATGAGGGTTCTGGTGACGGCCACCTGGCAGATGGTGGGGGTGCACAGCATGGGGAGCACACCCGAGCAGGCCGAGTTGGAGGGGTGGTCCTCCGAGCTGAAGGTCAGGCCGGTCTCGGGCGCCGCCCGGTCCAGGAGAGCCCCCTGCCGTGTGGAAGCAGTGCTGACCCGGCAGATGAACGGCTTGACGTGGTGACTTGTAGGCGGCGCCTGCGAGCCGCCCAAGAGGGCCACGACGACCGGGTGTGTTGGCGCGGCGCGAAGGGCGAGGGAGAGGTTGCAGGGCTCCATGGGCACGTGGAGCGCGCGGGACGAAGAACCAGCTGGGGTGAGCGAGGGAGTTGCGGTGCGGCCGTCTTGCCGCACGGGAAGATGCTGGGACGATGCTCGCTGCTCGTCCCCCGCCGGGCCGGTGGCGGCGTTGACAGCAGGCGATGGGGAATGGCGAGGATGCCCGCCAACAGGGGCCGTCTGGGCGACGCGGGAAGGGAGCGCGGCCCGGCGCTCGGCGCGGGCCCGACGAACGTCAGACATGGTCGTGATGGTTGGAGGAGAACGGGTGGTGGGAGACGAATCCCGGCGCACCCCTACCTGGCGCGCCAAATATCGGATTTCGGGTTCCGGCAAACCCTTGAGGTTTGAACACTGGGGTGCGCGTGGAGATTTCGCCTCCTACCTACCTGCACTCCTCCGCCTTACTAGGATCTAAACTAAGGAAAGAACAACACAAGAGACAGGGTTTATATTGGTTCTGGCCACCGTTGTGGTGTAATACCCTACTCTAGTGTGTGGGGTGGTGGATTGCCTCTTGGGCTGATGATGATGAACAATACAAGGAGGAACAGCCTCGCGAGGGTCTGCTCTTGGCTGGGGCGATGAACTGCTAGGAGGAGCTCAGTCACCCCTTTGTCTCTCTCTCTACCTGATCTTCTCTACCTTTCCAACCCTCTGGCCAGCTCTTTCTTCCCAGCCTCTCTTTGCTCTGTGGGTGGCTGGTCCTATTTATAGAGGCCCTGGTCCTCTTCCCAAATATCGAGCGGGAAGGGAGCCAACAATGGCGGGCTACTTTTAAGGGGGACTGCTAGTATCAACTATCCTGACAAAAGCAGTCTTTGCCTGTGCAAAGCCCTGGTGATGACGCCGTCTTGGGCTCCACGGTGACCTCCGTCTCGTAGTCCTCCTGGTCTTGGTCTTGTTGCACCGAAATGGCAACCTTTGCCTGATGCCTCGGTACTCCGCGGCTGCGCTTACCCCCTTTGCACTAAAGAGGAAGGGACGACGCTACGCAGGCTGGCACCCGCCTGGCGCCCCCGGTCATCATGGCTTGCGTCATGGGCACCTCGTGAGATACCCCGCCTTGATCTCTCCGTCTCCTCGTGAGCCAGCCTGACGAGGCCGCTCCTGAGGAAGCTCCGCGTCGTCCGCCCCGCGAGGCTTGGCCCCTCGCGAGGGTCTTGGGTTTGTGTTGGTGAAGATGGGCCGCGCTGGTCCCCCTTTTGAGCCACGCCGCAGACCACAGGCAGGCAAGTCTGGGGACCCCCGTTCCCAGAACGCCGACACATACCCCGTGCGGAAAACAACATAGCTGATCACCTATCAAAGTGTGATGCACAGAAGCTTGCTATGGAACGAGGAACTTTTGTTCTCCATCTCTCTCAACCCTCCGTATCACCAGCCACAATGGCCCGGAAGAGGAGAAATATGGACTATGGTAAGCCTCTCCCGGCAGATCCATGCGCTCCCGGTAGAGACCATGTCGGAAACAACTCCTCACAGCCTGCTGGACCACCCACTCTAGCCGGGCTGATGGACCCTGCGAACGAGGCTGGTACTCCCGCAGCCGAGAAGGTTCCACTGGTCCTCCCTGCCGAGCCCCAGGCTCCAACTTGGGCGAGGCACATTGTCCACTTCCTCCAAACCGGAGAACTCCCTGGCAATCAGGATGAAGCTGAAAGAGTGGCCAGAGGGCCAATATGTATCAGTTTGTTCATGACACTATACATAAGGAGTCCCAACGGTATGAAATTGAAGTGTGTTTGCCGGGAGGATGGAAAGGAACTACTGGTTGAGATTCACAGAGGAATGTGCGGCTCACACATTAGATCAAGGGCATTGGTTGGGAAAGAAACCCGACAAGGATTCTATTGGCCCACAGCCCTCCAAGATGCAGTTGAGCTCGTCACAAAATGTGAAGCCTGTCAGTACCATTCCAAGAGAACACACCTGCCTGCCCAAGCCCTTCAGACAATCCCTCTATCATGGCCATTTTCGGTCTGGGGGCTCGATATCCTCGGCCCCTTCCCCCGAGCAATCGGGGGCTTTGAATTCTTGTTCGTTTACATCAACAAGTTTACAAAGTGGCCAAAAGTGACTGCCGTGAGAAAGGTGACTGCTCAGTCAGCTATCAAGTTCTTGAAATAATTGGTGTGTTGTTTCGGAGTTCCGGCAAGGATCATCACTGACAATAGCACCCAGTTCACGAGCCACGCCTTCATGCAATATATTCACACCCTCAGATGCAAAATCTCATTCGCTTCCGTGGCACACCCCCGAAGCAATGGAAAAGCTGGGAGGGAGAACGCTGAAGTGCTTCGTGGACTCAAGACAAGAACTTTCGATATGCTGCAGAAGCACGACAAGCGGTGGATTGAGGAGCTGTCAGTAGTTCTCTGCTCCCTCAGAACGACACTTAACTGAGCTACCGGGCAGACTCCCTTCTCCCTGGTCTACGGGGCAGAAGCACTTATCCCCACAGAACTCATGTACGGGTCCCCTCAACTGCTTGCCTATGACGAAGTAGTGCAATATCAGCACCGGTGTGACGACGTTGTGCTACTCGAGGAGAACCGTGTCCGGGCTGCAATGCGTGCTGCACGCTACCAGCAAGCCTCGCGTCGCTATCATAGCCGCAGGGTTCATGCCCGGTGTTTTGAGGAAGGTGACCTTGTCCTTAGGCGCGTTCATTCCGCCAAGGGTACACACAAGTTATCACTGAAGTGGGAAGGCCCTTACCGGGTGGTAAGAGTCACCTAACCCGACATAGTCCGTCTAGAGGCTGGGAATGGCACATAGTTGCAAAACTCATGGAATATTGAGCATATCCGTAAGTACTACCCGTAAGGTGCGAGGCTGCCAAGCACTGCCCGACAGCCACCCTTTTGTACAGGCCTTGCCTCAGTTGCATCTAACCCCTTGTACAAAGCCAGGGCGATGAACCTATGCAAGATAAAATAAAGAAGCGCCATGGGGGCCCCTGATCGAGGTCACATGCATGCACGAGCACACACAGATCACTGCTTAAGCATTTCGTGAGCATTTGCATATGCATATAGATAGGACTTCATCCTGTATTCATTCTCATCTACATGGAGTTGTAGGCTCCTACCACGAACTTGGCTCCGACAAGGGACAAGAAGATTGCACGGCACAGTGATCCCCGGCAAGCCAAACAGATAAGTTCACCTCTTATCGATTAGTGTTCTGTAAGCTATAACTTGTGCATAGAGAAACCTTGCCGCTCTCTTGAAACTAGGGTGCTCCCATCCTTTGCTTGAACATTGCTTCGACCTGGATGGTCGCAGGGGCCCTTGGAGAAAAGGGAGTAGGCGGGGGGCTGGCGCCTCAGTCTGTTCCCCAACAGACATGGTTCTATGGCAGACAAAAAGGGTGCCGGCAGGATATCCTGCTGGGGGAAACTCATTTAATTACATTAAAGAGGCCCTCCACCTCTGCATGGACGTATACATGCACGGGTTCCTGGCAAGGCTTATCTCTTTCATTGACATGTAGATACAAGTACAAGCATTACAAAACACAAGCATGGATGAAAGGATTACATTATTTGAAATAAAATTTGGCAGTTGCCTACAAGTTCAAGATTGAAAAAAGATAAGTGCCCCGTGATCCCCTCTTTTCATTTTCCCTCCTTTAGGCACTGTGGCGGAAGGAGGAAAAGACTACAAAAAGAGCACCCAAGCAGGAGCCCACCCTGGTCCCGTCAGGGCCCATCAAGCATGGCCTGCCAAGACTAGGAGTGGCGAGGCTGCGAAGGAGGAGAGCAGGGGATGGGACGACGCCTTTTGGTCGCCACCTCCAGAGCTAGCAAGAAGCCCCGACTTGAGCGCCTGTAGAGTCATCCACCAAAGCTCAGTCGGAAGATTGTTGGAGGTGAGGAGAAGGCACCAAGAGAACAGCCCTCCCCGGCTATCACTAGAAGAGGCTGGTGATTACGGTGTCGGGGAGGGAGGGGAAGAGCAGAAACACGAGGCAGCAGGTCGATGGTCGGAGCCGAAGGCATACACGCCATCGTACTCCCACATGACCCCCTGCCACCCGCCTGCTCCGTCTTCCCTCACTTTCTTCTCACTGCCGCTGCTCCCAGGAAGCGCCGAAACTCCGGTCCAGCACCTCCAGCAGAGAAACAACAAGTAGCCAAGACGGTCAGAGGGCCCGAGGCATGCCGCGCCCCACCTTGGCGAGCAGGAAGGCACGCCTCTCATCGACATTAGCCCCAAGGCCTTCGGGACGGGCAGTGCTGGGATTACCAATGATCTCCAGCTCCTCCTCCCAGACGAGCATCGAAGATACCAAAAGATTCACCACGCCAAGGACCAGGCTCACTCCCCAAGCATCAGCAATGGCATGAGAACATGAGAATACGAATGCCCCAAACCATGGCCCGGGGGCTGGCCCCTGGCTTCCTTCTCAAGCATGACCTGTAGAAGCAGAAGATGAGGAGAGAAGGACCACGGAGATGTATGACTCCGCCCTCCTCCATCCCTCACTTTTATAGGCTAGGCAGGAAAGGGCAGCTGCTCAATCCACGGGTGACCACCACCCTCCTCCGCCAATTTAAGACAGGCGGGCCCCTTCCAAAGGTACCCTCCCGCGCCAGGTGCTTATGTTACCTACCCCGCGCAATGCATGCTGCATACATGGCTAAGGATAAGGGCGCATTGTGGGAAGAGTAAATTGGCAATTTCTACCTCGTGCGTTAAAGTCATTCACGGGCCATCACTGGAGCGGCCCCAGCACTATTGGCTTTATACCGCATGTGGGAAAACTGGAAACTGGCCTGGAATCAAGGTTGATGAAGCAGCAACGGAAAACTTAAGGAGCCAACCCCTTCGACAACTTTGCCAGTGCACCTATTAGGCCCTACCCCGATGACGCTCAGCAGCACGTTTGGGGCAGGACCAGGGGCTTCTGTCAGTGCAACAAAACCTGGGTCTGTTGACCAACTGTGCACAAGCACAAGATCAAGATTGAAGCATCGGCTTAGGTCAGAGATCGAAGAACCAAGAGACTCTAAGAACCAATATGCAGCTCAGAAGGACCAAGAATGAGCCTAAGGAGCAAGATATCAGCAAGAGAAGGGCCTCCCTTGCCGGGCAGGCGAGCCCGGTGTTGACACACGAACACGTCATTGTACCCTCGATGCCGGGGGTGATTCACCGCAGCTCACGTCGAAGGAGACCCGACCGACAGCGTGATACACAAGACAGTCGACGGGCGCTTTTGCAGACCCAAAAACCCACACCCCCGGGAGGGACCCCGTCAGGGAGTGCGGCGGCTATGGGCCGCCCTAGGTCGATTCGCTCACCCCTAGAGCCTCAGGATTCGCAGCTCTCAAACACGAAGAACAGCGAAGAACGAGATAGAAAAACGGTGGAGAGATAAAACGTAGATGAAAAAGTAGTATATTGATTTGTTCGATTGTGTGTTGTTCAATCGGCCGTCACCCCCAACATATATAAGAGGCAGCTGGACTTCCTGTACAAGTAAAGGATTCATCTAGGCTTTCCTTACAAGAAAAATTACATCAATTCACGTCCTAGAGTCCTAATTCTATTCCAACTCGGATTCAGTCTGAATCTGGCCCAAACTCTGTCTTCCTTCTTGCGCGGGCCGCCGGGCTTGCATATGATCTCCGACCGAGATGGCCCAAATATCAAACTTGTGCGCCTCGATGATACGAACAACTCTCATGTTGATCAATTTTTCAAATAAGGCCATCTTGAATACTTTTCGAGGTCATCTTTATCTTCCAGTCAGACTCGGCCTTGTAGTAGACTGGATTATCCGAGTCTCGTAGTGAATTTGTAGGCTATATATTATCTCTGATGATGATGACTCTAAAATCAAAGTTTACCGTCTTGATGATACACACAACTTCTGTATTGAACACTTCATCCAAGGTCATTTTGATAAACTTTCAAGCACATGTTCAATTTCACTTGGACTTGAGCTCATCCACTCGGATATTAGACACTTTCACTCGGATCCTCCGATTGGACTTTTTCACTCGGAAGACAATCTTTCACTCGGATGACTTTATTTCCACTCGGATGACTATATTTCCACTCGGAAGGCACTATCTTATTCAATCGCCAAGTTTTTCTCCCGATGGTAATCTTTTCACTCGGAATATTTTCACCTCGATGACAATTTCACTCGGATGATCATATTTCCACTCGGATGACTATATTTCCACTTGGATAATAATAAGTTCATTCGGTCAGCAAACTTTCACTCGACCGGTAAATTTTCACCCGACTGTAAACTTTCATTCGGATGGTAAACTTTTCACTCGGATTTCCGACTGAAAACATAGCCCGATCTTGATTTGTCTCTCCAGGCCTCATACGACCTCAGATTGAGACGAATTATATATGAAAATCGATCGGCTCGACGAGACGAAACTTTTCCGTGTTGAAGGTTTTTCGATTCAAGGCCGTATTGATGGCCGAATTACTCGCGCAACCTAGCAGACAAGTGTCTGGCACCTCGCGCCATATTTCCGTTGAGGTTCAGTCTGCAGTATATTGCCTCTAACTTTTGCATATGAACTCGGATTGAGATGATTTATATATAAAAATCAATTGCCTTGACGAGACGATGACAATTCCTTAAGAGTGCTCCTTCATCCGAGGTCATTTTGAAGACGTGATTGGCCGCAAACCACTCGAAACATTGAACTATGCCACTCGGAGTATAGTTTCGGTCCGTAAGATAAAGTCGAATGAATGTAACCGAAACATCTAAGTGGTTCCACTCGGTGACGTGAATATTTTTATGCTGAAAACTCATTCACTCGAGACCATCTTCATTGCAATCTGTATCTTACAAAAATCAGGTGTCAACACATGCCCCCCTATTTTTCGGCAAAGCTTGCACGCCGAAAAACAATATGCACAGTGTTTGTTCTAAGGACGATATCAACACTACATCGGCCATTTATTTTTCTCAGGGCGACAATTATGTATCAGCCATGTTTGTGCTAAGGGATATAATCGTATATCGTCCATTGCCCACTTAGGCTTCCTGCCACACACTCGGGTGGTACTTCTTCAAATATTTGCCATTGAGAGCTCGAGGTAACAATGCCCCTTGTATTGATTCCACCAAATATGAATTTCCGGGAACAACTCTTGCAATTCTAAAAGGACCTTCCCAACTTGGAGACCACTTCCCGAATTTTCTATCTCTTGAACCAATCGGCGGAATCACTTTCCAAACGAGATCACCAAATTGAAAATTCTTCAACTTGACTTTCTTATTGTAAGCCCTTGCCACCCTCAACTTATCTCTCTCTATGGCATTCAAAGCAGCCAAACGTTTATCAGCAACCTCATCAATGTTGTCCATCATCAAGTTATAGAAGTCTATTGCCGATAAATCATTTTGTTTGGCTATTCTCAAAGCATTCAAATTTACTTCCACCGGTAAAACAGCCTCCTGACTATATTCTAGCTCATATGGAGTCACTTTCGTAGCACCATGCCTTGAGATTCTATGTGCCCATAATGCCTCAGACAACAAGTCATGCCATCTCCTTGGATTATCCTCAATATTCTTCTTGATGAGCTTGATTAAAATTTTATTGCTAGACTCAGCTTGTCCATTAGCTTGGGCATAATATGGAGAGGAATTGAGCAACTTTATTTTATAAGATTCGGCAAACTCTCTGACTTGGTGTGACATGAAAGATGAACCTTGATCTGTAGTTAACGTTTGAGGAATACCGAATCTATGAATAATGTGCTCGGTTATGAATTGAATTACCTCCGTATGCGTCATGTTCTTGAGAGGTACTGCTTCAGACCATTTAGTGAAATAATCAGTTGCCACCAATACGAACCGATGCCCTTTTGAGGAAGACGGATGGATTTGTCCAATGAAATCTAAACCCCAACCTTTGAAAGGCCACGGTTTGATAATAGGATGTAACATAGCAGCAGGAGCCAATTGAATATCACAAAACTTTTGACAAGCTTCACACCGCTTATAATATCTCAAGCAATCATTAATCATAGTCGTCCAATAAAACCCAGCACGTCGCAATAACCATTCAGCTTGGGAGCCGACTGGTGAGTGCCACAAATACCTTCATGTACTTCTCCCATAGCAACTCTTGCCTGGTCCTTGTCCAAACACTTTAGAAGAACATCATCGACGGTTCGGCGATAAAGACCATCATCTCTCATTGTATACTTGAAAGCCATACGCCGAACATCCCTGTCCACCCTTTCACTCGGATTGCACAAGTAATCAACAATGGGCTTCCTCCAGTCGGGATTGTCACCTGCACTAGACTTTTTGTTAATGGCCGAATCAGTGGGTTCAGGTTCGACCTCTCCCATATTGGCAAGACAAGACATCGGTCTTTGAGAGATATGAAACATGCCATGATCAACATGATATCCATATGCTTGTTGTGCCAATTCATTTGCTTTCCAATTGTCATGTCTAGATATATGAGCAATGCTAAAGCAATCCAAAGTAGAAATTATATCTAGACATCTATCAAGATAAACATTAAGTGATTCGTCCAAACACTGAAAGACTTTGGATATTTGCGGCACCACTAGTAACGAATCACCATAAGCCTCAATATGTGTAGCACCTATAGCAAGTAACATCTCTAGGCCGAATAACAATGCTTCATATTCGGCTTGATTGTTTGTGCAAAAATATTCTAAGCGGCATGAGGCTTCAAAAACAGCACCATGAGGAGATATATAAACAATACCAACACATTGGCCATTGCTACAAACTGAACCATCAAAGTATAATCTCCATGGTACTAATGAAACAAGGTTCATATCAACATCATGCTGTTATTAATCCGATGTTCAACAATGAAATTAGCAACAATTTGGCCTTTCATGGATTTTAGAGATTCATAAGCCAAATCATATTCAATCAAAGCATAAGCCCACTTGCCAATTCTACCACTAAGAATTGGCCTATGCAAGATGTATTTAATGACATCGGTTTGACAAGCTACTACACAAACACTCGGCACTAAATAATGTCTTAGTTTTGTGCAAGCATAATATAAGCATAGACATAATTTCTCAATAAATGTATACCTTGTCTCTGCGTCCAATAAGCGGCGGCTCAAATAAGTGATGGCATGCTATTTTCCTTCAGTCTCTTGAGTTAGAACAGCACCAATAACTCCTTCCTCTGCTGCAATGTAAAGTCCGAAGGGTTCCCTATGCTTGGGTGCTCTCATCACCGGAGGAGTGCACAAATAATTCTTGATCATATCAAATGCTTCTTGCTGTTTTGCCCCCCAAGTGAAATCAGCATCATTCTTTAACCGAAGGATAGGAGTAAATGCATCAACTTTCCCTGATAGATTAGCTATGAACCTTCTTAAATAATTGACCTTGCCAAGGAACTTTTGCATATCTCTCTTGCATGTTGGAGCCTCCACCTTCTGTATAGCCTCTATCTTTTTGGGATCAATCTCTATACAGTCTTCATGAATAATGAAACCCAAAAACTTGCCAGCTGACACGCCGAAAGCACACTTCAAAGGATTCATTTTCAATCCATACTTTTTCATTCTTTCAAAAGCTAAACGCAAATCGGCCAAGTGAGATTCAAAAGCATCCGATTTGACAACAATATCATCAATATAAACTTCAAGTATAACACCGAGTAAATCACGAAAAATCAAATTCATAGCCCTTTGATACGTGGCACCAGCAATTTTTAATCCGAATGTCATCACTGTCCACTCGAATAAACCAAGGAAACCAGGGCATCAAAAAGCTGTCTTGTACATGTCCTCTTCAGCCATAAAAATTTGATTGTATCCAGCATTACCATCAGAAAGCTAATAACCTTATGTCCAGAAGCATCATTAATAAGCATATCGGCTATTGGCATAGGATACTCATCTTTGGGTGTAGCCCTATTCAAATCTCTGAAATCAATGCACACCCTCAACTTGCCAGATCCTTTCTTCTCTACTGGGACAATGTTAGAAATCCACTCGGCATACCTGCAAGGTCGAATGAAATTAGCTTCATGCAGTCGACCGATCTCTTCCTTGATCCGGTCATATGTTTTCGGATTAAATTTTCTGGCCGACTGTTTATAAGGTCTAAAACCGGCCTTTATAGGCAACCGATGCTCCACTAGCTCTCGACTTAACCCTGGCATCTCATGATACTCCCATGCAAAGCAACAAACATATTCTTTCAATAGCTCGATTAACTTAGCCTTACAATCGGCTTTTAAATTTTTGTTTATAAATGTTAGTCGAGTGACTGAACCATCTCCAATATCTACCTCTTCTAATGGATCGGCTGATGTAAAACCTGTCCAAGTTTATCCATGTCATCCAACTCCTCTATAGACTCATACATATCGTTCTCATTGGACCGATACTTTACAAGACGTTTTTGTAACCACTCGGAATTAGGAACCATTTAAACATATCATACCTTGGAGCCGATTGCATTCACTCGGCTTTAAAGAGACGGGCACAAAACCATTCTTGGTTGCGTTGAGAAAATCAAATTCTGACAAGTCATGTCCCATCAAGCAAGTAGCATTGGGATGTTGCCAATCCACCGATGCATCGGCCAAAGCAACACAGGCCGACTTATCTGCGTGAATAACTTCCACTTCATCATCAACCCACTGAATCAAAAACTGGTGCATAGTGGATGGCACGCACTAGTTTGCATGAACCTAATCGCGGCCTAGTATGACGTTGTAGTTACCTTGCACCTCAGCGACAAAGAATGCAGTAGCCAAAGTTTTGCTTCCGACTGTAAGCTCCACATACATAACACCTTTGGCTTCAGTTTTCTCTTTGCCTTCAAATCCATTGAGCACTATATTGGTCTTGATCAATTCTTCATCAGGCAAACCCAATCTCTTGAAGACTGAATAGGGCATAAGATTTACCACAGCACCACCATCGACAAGCATCCGAGTGAGCAGCGACCCATTGATATGACCTCTGAGATATAATGGTTTAAGATGTGTTACTAGTTCTTTTGGCTTCTCGAATATTGCGTTTTTAGGGCCAAAATCCAGCTGAGCCACCTCCCCTTCTTCATCTACAGCATGAAACTCAGTAGGTAAGTAGTACACCATATTGATATCCATACCTTCATGAACCGGCATAGACTCATAGTCCAACATATCAGCCTCCTCCTCGAGTGCATCCACCGATTCTGAAATTTGTCTGTGTGAAGGATAATTAAGAAGTGTCGCGGACGATGTCATATCTGTTGCATCGTCCTCCTTTGGTGATGTAGGTATTGCTGTGATAGATGTAGAAGCTGCTGTATCTTGTATTTGTTTAGGCCTCCACACTTGTTTTGGTGGAACCATGGGTCGAGTGTCATCGAACAACTTATCCCTTTGTTTCTCGGCATCCTGTTCTGCCATCTCTTGACTCCTTAACCTCTGTAGTTTCCTCTTTTGTGTCTTTGTTAGCCCTGGAGGACACCACTTCGGCTGAGTGTATTTAGGATCCTTCGTCTTTACCTGGCTGGTGCTTGCCTCATGGTCATTAGCCTAGTGCTTTGGCGCGATAGCAAGTATCGCCTCAGTCGGATTGCTATGCACAATTGGTTGCTGTATGGCGAATGTTTCGGTACCCAAGATAAGTGAGTCGACATCCATTTTCTCCTTGCCTTTTCCCAACTCAACTGCTGCAACACTTGGTGATTTAACACGCCATTCTTTTCGACTTTCCAGATGCATGAAATTTCCACTCGGGCGCACCTTTTTACTCTGATGGAATCCACTCGGATGGATATCACTCGGATGGAATTCAGTCGGATGGAATCTACTCGGCCACATTTTTTCACTCGGATAGCTTCCTCACCTAGGTGCATTCTTACACTCGGATAATTTCCATCCGGTCGCATGTTTTGACCAACCGACCGATAGTTACCGATGTTCAGTCGACCTCTATATGAATAGTCAAGTCGATCCCAAACAGATTGTGTATGCTCTTATGGAAACGGCACCCTTGGTCCACTCGGTTTCATATACTGACTGAACATATCAGTTGATGGTGACCTTGGTCACTTCAGATGAGTCGACCGATTAAAGCTAGAACCGGCCGACTGGTTGGTGTACTTGGACAGCAACATATCAAAAGTTGGCTTGATCCGCTTGCGCTGTACTTTAACTTCATTCCTTTTCCACTTGCCAATTTCTGGACTCTTGGGCTTGACAAATCTCACACGAGCATTTTCTTGCACTTGCAGTTGCCCCCCGAGTGTAGAATTCTTGATGGTGATTTTGATCACTTCCTTGCCATCGAGTTGCTTACCAAGCACAACCTGTCTCCCCAAGACTTTGTTGTCCTCCTTGTCTTTCCTGGGCTCACCAACAATGACATTAGCTTTATTAGCAGATTCGGCTACCTCCGGCCGAATGAGTAGCTTCTTCCCCTCCAAATCCATGGTATTCATTGGAAAAGGCTGTTTATCAACTTGCATCTTAGAAAAGTTCAATCGGCCGTCATTAATGGCCGATTGTATTTGTCGTCAAAAAACATTGCAATCGTTAGTAGCATGAGAAAAAGAATTATGATACTTGCAATAAGCACGCCGTTTTAGCTCTTCAAACGGCGGTAAAGTATGAGATATTCTAATAATCTTAGCCTGCAGCAAAGCATCAAATATTCTATCACACTTAGCAATGTTAAAAGTGAACTTCATCTCTTCATCACGATTCTTATGAATCGGTTTCAGATCATTGCAAGTAAAGGGTTTGGCCTTAGATGGCCAAACAAATTCAGTAGCAAAAATATCACCCTCATCGTCCGAATGATCACTGTCATATTCCACCATATTCATCTTCGGACGATCGACTTTGTATCTATGTACTTCTTTGAGATCTTTGCTTCGGCTTTCCTGAGCCAAAGCCCTTTGTAAGACTTGGTTGATATTTAAGAACTCATAACCTTCTAGCTTTTCTCTAATGGAAGTTCTCAAACCACTCAGCACTAGGTCTGCCAAGTCTCTCTCGGTTATCACCAAACTAAAACACCGGTTTTTTGTTTCTCTGAATCTCTTGACATAATCGGAGACCGATTCATCATGCTTCTATTTAACCGATGTTAGATGTGATAACTTGAGTTCATTGTCGCCGCTATAAAAGTGATCATGAAATTTCTGCTCTAGCTGTGACCAAACCCGAATGGAACCATGTGGTAAAGAAGAAAACCATGAAAATGCAGTACCAGTTAAAGATAAAGGAAACAAACGCACTTTCAACTCATTTAGTGAGCCTGCTTCACCTAGTTGTGCTAAGTATTGACTAACATGCTCCCATGTGGTTTTTGTGCCCTCTCCATTGAACTTAACAAAATCTGGAATCTTATATCTCGGAGGGCACTGGATGGCATCAAAGTACTCGGGGTACGGCTTTTGGTAAATCTGATTCCGAGGTAACTCAACTCCAAAATTCTCTCTAAGCATCTTAGCCATCTCCTCTCTAAGATTAGCTAGACCATCATCCGTAGTGGACAATGAAGCTTGTAGCAGTGGCATAGAAGGAGTAGGGTTGCTAGTTGTGGGTAGGAATTGTGGCATGTATGTCGACCCATAATTTGGTAGTGGTCGAGTGGTTGTAGCTGTAGGTAGAGTTTGGTTCGGCGTTGCCACCGAACCTGTCATGCTCATAATAGGATTAATGGGTGTAGTCACAATCTGATTTGTTTGGGTACGATAATAAGTCATCGGCACGGGAGGCGCCGATGCAATAGGTAAAGCTAGATTAGGGTTTTGCACACTAGCAGCTACACCATTATTACCACTAGACGATTGAGATATATTCTTCTGAGCATTAGTATTTTCTATAAAAGTTTGATAGACTAGATTGTTACCATCAGCAATACAACTTTCAATCTCAGCCCACTCCTCAGGAGAAAAGGCAGTACTTACAGAAGGCTTAACCTGTTCAGTTTGAAGAGGAGGGAACTTGATTTCTTCAATCGGAGTGATATTGCCTTGGCGATCTTTCTTGAATTTTGCAAGGAACTCCTGCAGGTCCTTCTCCTCGCGCGCCTTCTTGTACTCCTCATAGACTTGGCAATGATCGGCCGATATCTCATCAAGACTAGGCTTAATGATGTTATCGACGTCTACCTCAGATGGTTTGGGAAGATCGGACATGGTGGATGATGACGATTGATCTTCGGTCCCCAGCGGAGTCGCCAAAAAGTGTGTTGACACACGAACACGTCACGTGTACCCTCGACACCGGGGGTGATGCACCGCAGCTCATGTCGAAGGAGACCCGACTGATAGCACGATACGCAAGACAGTCGACGGGCGCTTTTGCAGACCTGAAAACCCCACACCCCCTAGAGGGACCCCGTCAGGGAGTGCGGCGGCTATGGGATGCCCTAGGTCGATTCGCTCGCCCCTAGAGCCTCGGGATTCGCAGCTCTCAAAGATGAAGAACAGCGAAGAACGAGATAGAAAAACGGTGGAGAGATAAAACGTCGATGAAAAAGTAGTATATTGATTTGTTCTATTGTGTGTTGTTCAATCGGCCATCACACCCAACATATATAAGAGGCGACTGGACTTCCCGTACAAGTTAAGGATTCATCTAGGCTTTCCTTACAAGAAAAATTACATCAATTCACGTCCTAGAGTCCTAATTCTATTCCAACTCGGATTCAGTCTGAATCTCGCCCAAACTCTGTCTTCCTTCTTGCGCGGGCTGCCGGGCTTGCATATGATCTCCGATCGAGATGTCCCAAATATCAAACTTGTGCACCTCGACGATACGAACAACTCTCATGTTGATCACTTTTTCAAATAAGGCCATCTTGAATACTTTTAGAGGTCATCTTTATCTTCCAGTCGGACTCGGCCTTGCAGTAGACTGGATTATCCGAGTCTCGTAGTGAATTTGTAGGCTATATATTATCTCTGATGATGATGACTCCAAAATCAAAGTTTACCGTATTGATGATACACACAACTTCTGTATTGAACACTTCTTCATCCAAGGTCATTTTGATAAACTTTCGAGCACATGTTCAATTTCACTCGGACTTGAGCTCATCCACTCGGATATTAGACACTTTCACTCGGATAGTCCGATTGGGCTTTTTCAATCGGAAGACAATCTTTCACTCGGATGACTTTATTTCCACTCGGATGACTATATTTCCACTCGGATGACTATATTCCACTCGGAAGGCACTATCTTATTCAATCGGCAAGTTTTTCTCCCGATGGTAATCTTTTCACTCGGAATATTTTCACCTGGACGACAATTTCACTCAGATGATCATATTTCCACTCGGATGACTATATTTCCACTTGGATAATAATAAGTTCATCCGGGCAGCAAACTTTCCCTCGACCGGTAAATTTTCACCCGACTGTAAACTTTCATTCGGATGGTAAACTTTTTACTCGGATTTCCGACTGAAAACATAGCCCGATCTTGATTTGTCTCTCCAGGCCTCATACGACCTCGGATTGAGATGAATTATATATGAATATCGATTGGCCCGATGAGACGAAACTTTTCCGTGTTGATGGTTTTTCGATTCAAGGCCGTATTGATGGCCGAATTACTCGCGCAACCTATCAGACAAGTGTCTGGCACCTCGCGCCATATTTCCGTTGAGGTTCAGTCTGCAGTATATTGCCTCTAACTTTTGCATATGAACTCGGATTGAGATGATTTATATATCAAAATCAATTGCCTTGATGAGACGAAGACAATTCCTTAAGAGTGATCCTTCATCCGAGGTCATTTAGAAGACGTGATTGGCCGCAAACCACTCGGAACATTGAACTATGCCACTCGGAGTATAGTTTCGGTCCGTAAGATAAAGTCGAATGAATGTAACCGAAACATCTAAGTGGTTCCACTCGGTGACATGAATATTTTTATGCTAAAAACTCATTCACTCGAGACCATCTTCATTGCAATCTGTATCTTGCCAAAATCAGGTGTCAACACCCGGCAATGGGCGAGTCCACCACCAAAAGAAAGCAACCAAGGCTCCCCGGCAGAGCCTGCCTGGGCTTGCGGGGGCAGAACCACCCCACCAACCACCCAAGCATGACTCACGTCGTCAATCAATGCGGTGTCAAGCCGCGAGATGATTATGTGGCAGCCATTTCCTACAGAGAAGCCTACAGGTGACACCCATCCTGCGACGTGTCAATAGAGCAGGTGCGGAGCTGGCGAGACAGTCCGGCAGGCCTTGTCGGGTGACCAGTGATGTGACCCTCAGCGGTGCATTTAATGCACCCTGTCAGCTCTCAGATCTAGGTATGATAGCACTGTTCACTATCATATCAATGGATAATGACCACTTTGCCATTGTGGTGACCCCTTAATCTATAAAAGGAGGCCCATGGCACTCGTGGGAGGGGTTAGAAGGTAGGAAAGTTGAGAACCCCAAGGCACCACACACGCATAGTCGCTGCGCCCCCGTGGCAAACCTTGCCGGGCAAGTGTACTACGCACCACCATATTTATTCCTCCATCAATCCACTAAAGTAGGAGTAGGGTCTTACGCCTCGCGGCTGCCCGAACCTTGGTAAATCGCTTGTGTGCTCCCCGACGTGCTACCGTATGCCGGTCTGCTCTTTGTGCAACGCGCCGTCCCCCGTGCTGAACCAACAAGGGACCACCCGGTCCCATAGATGGTCGCGGAAATCCTGCGACACTTATGAAATTGAATCTTTGTTCGAAAAGTTTGAAGATTTTGATGATTCGGTTTATAGACCTGAAAATTGTGCTATCCTTAAATATTGCTATGATAATTATAAATACAATTATGATATTTATGCATTTATTAAGAAAGTCTCCGTTGTCCAAGAAGAGACTAATATTTTGCAGGAGTCTATGGAAGAAGGAATTGATGAAACTGCGAGCTCATTGGATGAAAAAGATGATGAGGAGAGCGAAGAACAAGCGGAGGAAGAAAGGATTGATCACCCGTGCCCAACTTCTAATGAAAGTAACTCTTCAAATCATACATTGTTTAATTTCCCTTCGTTCTTACTGAAGTATGAATGCTATGATAATTGCTATGATCCCATTGATTCATTTGAAATATCCCTTTTTGATGGACTTGATGCTTGTGGCCAAGATGCCAATATGAATTATGCCTATGGAGATGAACTAGCTACAGTTCCTTATATTAAGAATGAAATTTTTTCTATTGCACCCACACATGATAGTCCTATTCTCCTTTTGGATTCTCCCAACTACACTATATCGGAGAAGTTTGCACTTATTAAGGATTACATTGATGGGTTGCCTTTTACCGTTGCACGTGATGATTTTGGTGAATATAATATGCATGTGCTTGCTGCTCCTACTTGCAATTATTATGAGAGAGGAACTACATCTCCACCTCTTTACGGTTTCGATATGATAAAATTGCAGGAAACTGCTTATGCTATGTATAGGCCTTTACTTGATGTGCATGAATTGTTCTTGTATGACATGCCGATGCATAGGAAGAGAGTTAGGCTTGGTCATTGCTTGATATATATTGCTTTGTGCTCACTACTAAATGCCAAATCATTGCTAATTAAAATTGTCTTTGATATACCTTGGGATCCGGGTGGATCCATTACTTGAGCACCTTATGCCTAGCTTAATGGCTTTAAAGAAAGCACTGTCAGGGAGAAAACTCGAAAGTTTTAGAGAGTCATTTATTTCTATGCTTTTATAAAGATTAAAAACAAAAAATATAGAGGGGAACTTAAAACTTCACAAAAAGAAAAGTGAAAGTGATATAGATGAGCACCATGGAAGCGGGAGCATGCCTTGAACTTTATTCATGCCCATGGAAACTTTGTGAATCTTGAATTGCCGAAACTTTTCAACAAAAATAATTATCCCGTTGTAAAATTCTATTGTATTATAAAAATAATGTGCCAAGATTTGCCTTCCGGATGAGTAGATTGCTTGTTGGTATGTGTGGTGCAAAAACAGAAACTTTGGCTATAGTGCGTGATTTTACATTTTTTACTCGAAAGTCAAAAGCTTCTGAAACTTTTTTCATAGTATTTATATAAAAATTGTTTATTTTTCCTACTTTTTCATAATTTTTGGAGTACTAGAAGTATGCTGAATGTTCATATTACTACAGCCTGTCATGTTTAAGATAGATTCTGCTTTTGATGCATTGTTTTGATGAAACTATCGATTTGTATCGGTGGTATAAGCCATGGCAAAGTTATATTACAGTAGCTACAATGCAAAAACAAAATATGAATTGTTTTGCAACAGTCTTAGAGTAGTGATTTGCTTTATTATACTAATGGATCTTACCGAGGTTTTTGTTGAGTTTTGTGTGGATGAAGTGATCAAAGATCGAGGAGGTCTCGATATGAGGAGCAGGAGGAGAGGCAAGAGATCAAGCTTGGGGATGCCCAAGGAATCCCAAGGAAATATTTAAGGAGACTCAAGCGTCTAATCTTGGGGATGCCCTGGGAGGCATCCCATCTTTCTTCAACAAGTATCGGTATGTTTTCGTCTTCGTTTTGTTCATGTGATATGTGCAAATCTTGGAGCGTCTTTTTCATTTAGTTTTAATTTTTATTTTATGCACCATGCTGGTATGAGATAGTCCATGATCTATTTATAGAATGCTCATTGAACTTCACTTATATCTTTTGAGTATGGCTTTATAGAATGCTTCATGTGCTTCACTTATATCATTTGAAGTTTGGATTGCCTGTTTCTCTTCACATAGAAAATCATTGTTTGAAGAATGTTGTTTTGCTTCACTTGTATTTATTAGAGCATGGTATTTTGTAGAAAGAATAAAACTCTCATGCTTCACTTATATCTATTTAGAGAGCCAACATGAATTGGTCATTTGCATGGTTAGTCATGAAATCCTACATAAAACTTATGGATCACTGACTATGATATGTTTGATTCCTTGCAATAGTTTTGCGATATAGAGATGGAATATGTGGGAGGTACTAGTAAACGGTTGTGGTTAGTAAGAATATTGGTGTTAAGGTTTGTGATTCCCGAAGCATGCACGTATAGTCTCTTGTTATGCTATGAAGTTGGAGCATGATTTATTATTGATTGTCTTCCTTATGAGTGGAGGTCGGGGACGAGCGATGGTCTTTTCCTACCAATCTATCCCCCTAGGGGCATGCGTAGTAGTACTTTGCTTCGAGGGCTAATAAACTTTTGCAATAAGTATATGAGTTCTTTATGACTAATGTGAGTCCATGGATTATACACACTCTTACCTTTCCGCAATTTGCTAGCCTCTATGGTACTGTGCATTGCCCTTTCTCACCTCGAGAGTTGGTGCAAACGTCGCAGGTGCATCCAAACCCCGTGATATGACACGCTCTATCACACATAAGCCTTATTATATCTTCCTCAAAACAGCCACCATACCTACCTATTATGGCCTTTCCATAGACATTCCGAGATATACTGCCATGCAACTTCCACCGCTTCTGTTTTGATGACTTGAGAATTCATTGTCATATTGCTTTGCATGATCGTATAGCTGACATAGTAGTTGTGGCTCAGCCACCATTCATCATTTTTATACATGTTACGCTAGATCATTGCACATCCTGGTACACTGCCAGAGGCATTCATATAGAGTCATACATTGTTATAGGTATCGAGTTGTGATTTTTATTTCTTTTGAGTTATAAGTAAATAGAAGTGTGATGATCATCATTATTCATTTTTAGACCAGTGCCTAGTGAGGAAAGGGTGGTGGAGAGTATGATTCCACCACAAGTCAGGATGAGACTCCGGACAATGAGAGAAAAAAATAAAAAAATAAAAAATAAACAAATAGAGAAGGGGAATTGTTAGTGCCGATGTACAAAAGTAGGGGCCCTTCTGTATCCCTTTACTTGTGCCCGGGCAGTCGTAGCCACACCTGCGGCCGGGCTCGGCAGGGCAGAGGAAGGAAACATGCAAGGCTGCCGAGGCAACACCCAAGCCAGAAGCATAAAGAGCAAAGGGACAAGATGGGCTTCCCGTGACAAGAGCCTTGCTGGGACGGCCTGCATGGCCCCGGCAAGAGCCTTGCTGGGGCAACTTGCCGAACACCAGCAAGACCGCCACCCTTTTGCCTGAGAGTTATGACGCCATCGATAACGTCAAGACCAAGGCTCAGGAGTGCCTGCACGGTGGCATGCAGTTCTTGGTGAAACCCAAAGGCCTGCAAGCCTAGATGAGCACCATAAGACGAAGACCCCCAGCAAGATCTTGCCGGGGATGCTTGCCGGGGACGCTGGCAATCCCCCGGCAAGACCCTTGCTGGGGAAGCCCGCGAGACCCCGGCAAGACCCTTGTTGGGGGCATCTACGAAGCTGAGACCAGGCCCGCACATGCCAGAGTTTCGCTGCCCCGTGCCCGTTTCGATGTGGCGGCCAGCCTGCCAACTAGGCACACACGTGCGCGGCAGCATGCAGCTTCTAGGCCAACCAGCCAAGCACCTGGGTGGTGGCATGCAGATCTTCGTGAAGACCCTGCCACGGCACCAGCTCAGCAGCCAGCCAGCATGGTGATGCATACCTCGTCACCTTGGACGCGCGTCGAAGCAAGGGGAGGCGGCGATGGACTGGATGAGCTTATTTACCATCCCCGATGAAGCAAGAGCACACATAGGCGGCACACTAAATGCATTTGTCCTAGGATGTCAGGAGATAGACTTGTACACTATACATACTTTCCACCTCCTGTGTGCCACTGTGGCAACCCCTTTGACATATAAAGGAGGCCCGAGGCGTACTGAGGAAGGATTTGGACTTTTTGGGCTAGGCATGCACCGTAGCTAGCTCAAGAGCTCAAGAACACTAAATACACACAAAGCAGGACTAGGCTTTTATGCATCGTTTGCGGCCCGAACCTGGGTAAAAATCCCACTGAGTTGATCTTCTAGACCCGCTCTTTGCGCAGCCCCACGCCCCGCCAACCCTAGAACGGATTCCATCGAGGGATCCCATAGGTGTCATTCCTGAACACCGATGTTGGTGTCAAAACCGGCGGATCTCGGGTAGGGGGTCCCGAACTGTGCGTCTAGGATCGATGGTAACAGGAGGCAGGGGACACAAAGTTTTACCCAGGTTCGGGCCCTCTTGATGGAGGTGAAACCCTATGTCCTGCTTGATTAATATTGATGATATGGGTAGTACAAGAGTAGATCTACCACGAGATCGGAGAGGCTAAACCCTAGAAGCTAGCCTATGGTATGATTGTTGTTCTGTATGTTCTATTGACTAGCCTGGCCTCGGTTTATATAATGCACCAGAGGCCTAGGATAACAAGTGTCCTAGCCGAATACGTCGGTGGGGTGGAGTCCTTGTCTTGATCGCCAAGTCTTGTGGAATCTTCCTTGTATGCGGCAGCTGTCCGAAATGGCCCATGAGTATGCGGCCATGGGGGTCCTCGGCCCAATCCAACTGATCGGGAGACGATGTGATGAGTACCCCCTACTCCAGGACACCGTCAGTAGCCCCCTGAACCGGTCTTCAAGTTAGGGACGCTCCTCGATTCTTCCGAACTGTTCTTCATCTTCGGTTGACGGTCTTGAAAACTGGTTCAACAAATCTTCTCATCTTCGATCTTGAGGATCGCCGAAATGCATTCGAAGAGTTTACACGTCGGGTATCCGAGGAGCCCCTTTAAGTTTCCGGCCTTTATCAATGCCTTGTTATTTTTATGCCACACCTCGGGTTCAAAGAAGTTTGAAGTTGTTCCCAGGAGGCAGTGTCCTCTTGCGTTCGAGCTCTAACGCCGGACTGTATTCGAGGTATCTTTTGCAGCCGAGCACCAATGCCGGACTGCTTCCCAGCTCTAATGCCGGAATGTATCCGAGCTCCAACGCTGAACTATGTATCCGAGTTCCAACACCGGACTATATCCGAGGTGTCATATCACCTTGGTTCAAAAAAGTTTGAAGGAGTTTAGCCGAGCTTAACAACGGAAATGCCCTCTACGGAGCCAGCCACTAGCGCCCGAGCTTTATGCCGGACTGCTTCCAAGGTGGTGCACCATCCCGAATGTGGGCCGATTTTTGTGATTTTTTTTATTGGTGCAATTTATTCTCTGCCGAGATATATAGCCAGTAGCCCCCAAGGTGTGTATCGGTCTAAAACCTGAGATGCACCTGAAGGATGACGTAAGACCGCTGATCCCAGTAGCCGCTGAGACTCAGGTTGATTTGCAAAATCGGCCTGAGGATCAAGTCCAAGCTCGGAAGAATACTTTGGGACACTAAAAGCGGTGTGCTCAGTCTTCGAGACTCAGGTTGTGTGCGGCTGACCAACCTGAGGATCAAAATCTCCTCGGAAACTATATTGCACATAAAATTTTCTGCATTGGACAAGCAATGCAGTAGACCACGAGACACTTGTCGGGTGGTAACACCAGATCAGGGGATCGATGTGCCCCTTTAATATTTGTTAACAATAAGCCCGAAGCCCAGTAGCCCCCGAGCCTTAATGCGGGCACGAGTGGCCGAATTAAGGATCAATATCCATAGTAAAATCACAAATTATGTGTAATGACTCTATGTATCCAAGTACTTTACGTCATTAATGCTCGGATCCGCATTGTACAAAACTTTGTTGACTGACCATCGACTTCCACCTCCTCGGCCAGTAGCTGAGGAGTGTTTGTCCTACTTTATAAAGCCTTTATGAGGGCAAAGATTTATCACAAACAAGGCAATCTGGCCATACGGTTTTATAAACAAAGGTACATAGAGAGTTATATTACTGTTTAACAAAAGAAATGTCTTCCAAAGTGTCACATCCCTAGCTTCTGGTAATGCTCTAGGCTAGCTTCATGTGTGCATCATGTTTAAATTCTGAAACCTGAACTGAGGAATTTTAGAAGCCTCAAAACCCTAAATAAAAGAGGGGCAAAAACCCTAGAAATCTCATCCATTGCTCCAAAATGCTCTTCTTAAATGTTGATAATTTTTGGTAAGGGTTCTGGTCCCAACCAAAATATTGAACATTTTTAAGGAATTATTTTTGGGACTTTGGATTTAATTCATTAGCTATTTGAATTTGAATTATATTCATATAATTAGAATATAATTTCAAATACCCCTGAAATATTTTATAAGCTTTTGGAAAAGTCCATCTAGCAATATAAAATATTCAGAGGAGTTTTTGGCATTGTTTGAATTATTTTAAATTCAAAACAGTGGCAAAATAAATTAAATAAAACAAAACAGAAGAACAAAATAAAACAGCGCAGAAAGCCACCTGGGCCACTTACCTGGCGCCACTTACTGGCCCAGCTCCATCTGGCCGGCCCAGCCCACCTCCTCCCCCTTGTCCTCTTCCTCCTCTGCCAGGAGGACGAACAGAGGCGAGGCGTGGCACGCGCCCGAGAGGCCTCGGCCACCTCCTGCTTCCCGGCCACCTCCTGCTTCCCCCGGCCTCCCTAGCAACGCCACGACGACGCCTCATGCCCCCTCGCCCCTCTTCCTCCCTCGCTGCTCCCTCTCTCTTCCCCGAACACTCTCCCCCTCCTCTGTTCCCCTCACCGAACGCGCCCGCCGCCGCCGACGAGAACCACTGCGGCCAGGGTCTCTCCCTCGTTCCCTTGAGCAGCCCAGAGGCTCCGCCTCGACCCCCTCTTCCCCTCCACCGAGCCACGAGGTCCCGGACGCGCTGCAATGCCGCCACCATCACCGTTCCCCTCGTCGGCCACCGGAGATCGCCGCCGTCAATTCTCCGTCGTAGAAGTGTCCCCGAGCCACTGAGCCACCCTGCTATCTCCCTGTGAGCTTGCCGTCGTTTCCCCTCACCTCTTTCTCTCGCGCGCGCCCTGTAGCCGCCGCCCCACGAGCACCCGAAGCCGCCGTCCGCCATGGCCGGTGAGCTCCGTGCTCCCGAGCTCCTCCGCCTGCGCTCGTTGCCTCCGGGTGTTCCTGGTGACCCCAGCATCCCGTAGAGCCCATCGGTCGCGCCCGCCGTGCCGTGTAACGCCGAAACCGAGCACGCCCGAGCTCCGGCCGCCGCTGCCGAGCTCGAGGCCATCGTCTCCGGCCGCCCTAGCTGCTGCTGTTTGCTGAAACGGGCGCGGGTGAGCTCCAGCTCTCCGTAGCCGCTCTCCTCCGTCCATTTGGACGCCGGAGGAGCGAACCCGAGCCCTCCGCCGCGCCTGTTGCCACCGGCGACGAACCGCCGGCGTGTTAGGCCCTGTTGACCAAGGGTTTGACCTCCCCTGGGTCATTTACATGTGGGCCCAGGGCCCTGCTAATTTAGTTTAGATGCTAATTAAATTTTAGCTAACCCACTGACTCACTGACAGGTGGGGCCTAGCCCTGTTAATTAACCCAGTTCAGTTTAATTAAATTCTAACTAAACTAATTTCACTGACATGCGGGACCCACTGTCAGGTTTGACCCGGACCAGCCCAGTTGACCCTGCTGACGTCACTGTGACATGGGCTGACGCAATAAGTATTTTCTGGATTTAAAAATAATCAGGAAATTCCAGAAAATGCCTAAAACTTCAATAAATCATAGAAAATTAACCGTAACTCCAAATTAAATAAATTATATATGAAAAATTATCAGAAAAATTCAAGGAATCCATCTGTACCACTTTCATGCATGTTAGAACAACTTATAGCTGCTGTTTAGCACAAATCAATTAAATGGCATTTGAATAATCACATATGGAGTTTAAATTTGAATCTTGTATTCAAACCAACTTCATTTAATCTGTTGCTAGTTGCATTAGCTCAAAACACATTCATTTTGCCATGTCATGATCATGCATCATATTGTGCATTGCATTGATTGTGTTCCCTTCTATGTTGCTGGTATTTGTCCCCTCTCGATAGACGTGATACCGATGATGTGATCGTTGACACTGATGAAGACTCAATGCTATCTTCAGAAGTGCCAGGCAAGCAAAACCCCCTTGTTCATTCCGATAAAATCCTACTGTCTCGCTCCTGCTCTCTTTTACTGCATTAGGACAACAACGACATATTTATTTGCTTGCTGCGATAGCTGAACCCCTTTATCCTTTGCATGACCTGTCATTGCCACAGTAAATAGATGAAACCCACTAGCAGGAGTAGGAGTTGTTTGAGCCCTGTTGTGCCTACTCATTCATGCTTGTTTGTCATGCCTGCTACTGCTTAGAGTTGTGTCAGGTCTGATTCATCTGGGATGAATCAGAGGTGTGTGAACATGTCCTACTGTGTGTGAGCTAAGTGTGTGAACACGATTTGGTAAAGGTAGCGGTGAGAGGCCATGTAGGAGTACATGGTGGGTTGTCTCATTGAAGCCGTCCTTAGGAACTGAGTTCTGTGTTTGTGATCCATGACTCAGCTACTACCATACATTGGGCCCTGAAATACGACCCCGCTCGACTTCTTATTCACCCTTGTCCTCTATCCAGGAGTTGCAAGTAGTTTCTGGTGTTTGTAGTATGCTGGAGGCCATGGACAGCGCTGACCGTAGGGGTGGGCTGTGATGCGGTAGGCACGTGGCCGAGTAAACCGGGCGCCCGTTTGGTGTCACGGAACCCTGTTCACATCGTTTGGGGCTGTGAGCGAAACTCCGGCCGGATCTCCTCATGGATGGAACCCGAATAGGCGATAAACCTGGACTAGAGACTTGAGTGTTTAGGTAGGTCGTGGTCTACACCCACGTCGGCTTTCGCTTGAAGTCTGCCGAGCACATGTCGTGTGCAGACGCTAAGTGGTGGAAACATGTATGAAGAAGTACACCCCTGCAGGGTTAACATCATCTATTCGAATAGCCGTGTCCGCGGAAAAGGACTTCTGGGTTGCTTATATCAGTTCATAGACAAGTGAAAGTGGATACTCTAAAATACGCAAGATAAGCGTGAGTGCTATGGATGGCGTTCTCGTAGGGAGACGGGAGCGGATCCATAGTGGTGTATTGATATGGTGAATATGTGGACTCGTGTGCGCCACCTCAAAAGAGTTACATTGCAGTCGTAGTTCAAGATAGCCACCGAGTCAAAGCTGGCTTGCTGTAGTTAAACCCCACCATCCCTTCATTGCTAATGATGCATATGTAGATAGTTCTGATGTAAGTCTTGCTGGGTACATTTGTACTCACGTTTGCCTATTTTATGTTTTTGCAGAGAGACTTCGGTCTCACTAGTAGTTTCGCGTGGACTTCGACGTTTAGCTTGTTACCTCAGCTACGATCTTGTGCCTCGGTAGGATCTGGTAGATAGTCAGGCTTCTCAGCCTTTTTCATTTATAGATGTCTGTACTCAGACATGATAGCTTCCGCTTGTGCTTTGATTTGTATGCTCTGAATGTTGGGTCGTGAGACCCCTGTTTGTAATATCTCGCTCCTCGGAGCCTATTGATTAAAATACTTGAGTTGTAGAGTCATGTTGTGATGCCATGTTGTATTTGCACATATCGAGCATATTGTGTGTATGTTATTGAAATGCTTGGTATGTGTGGGATCTGACCATCTAGTTGTTTATCTTTAGTAGCCTCTCTTACCGGGAAATGTCTCCTAGTGTTTCCACCGAGCCATGGTAGCTTGCTACTGCTCCGGAACACTTAGGCTGGCCGGCATGTGTCCTTCTTCGTTCCTGTGTCTGTCCCTTCGGGGAAATGTCACGCGATGAATACTGGAGTCCTGTTAGCCCGCTACAGCCCGGTTCACCGAAGTCCTGCTAGCCCAGTGCTACAGCCTGGATTCACTCGCTGATGACCGACACGTTCGATGCTGGGTCATGGATGCCTGTCCCTGTAAGTTTGTGCCACTTTGGGTTTACATCTAGCCATGTCAGCCCGGGCTCTTTATCATATAGATGCTAGCGACACTGTCATATACGTGTGCCAAAAGGCGCAAACGGTCCCGGGCAAAGGTAAGGCGACACCCATGGGAATACCGTGCGTGAGGCCGCAAAGTGATATGAGGTGTTACATGCTAGATCGATGTGGCATTGAGTCGGGGTCCTGACAGCGTTGGTATCAGAGCTTGACTGCCTGTAGGATTACCAAGCCAAACTGGTCGAAGTTGAGTCTAGAAATTCTTTAGTTATATAAGGGAATTGATTGTGGGATGGAACGTAAGGCTCTTTTACTCCTTATATCTCATGCCCTTCTGATCTGAGTCATCTTATCTTTTCTACGGGGATTAAGAACTAGGCTATCTCTTCTTTCTATCAGGATCACGTGTTACTAATCCGTAGACTTATAGATTGTTGGACTTAAGCCTCGTTTCAGTTCCTACTACTTCTGTATGTTAATTATTGATCTCGAGACCTTGATATTGTGCTTCTGAGTGGTTATGCCACCATTTTTGTGAATGTCTCAAATCTTTTCTGAGCATTTACAGCTGTTATGCTGTCCGAGTCATCCCAGGTTTCTAAGTAGTCTGATGTAATTGCAAATCCTTTCTTCCCGTTTCAATGTTCCCATGGGCCAGATTAACCACACTAATCAGTGAGTTGAGGTACTCCGTTACCTTGACATATATGTTGGAAATATTATTATGACCCTAGGTGTCTTAGGGGATCATCTAGTAATTTAGCCATGAATTATGTTCCCAGTGTGATGATTCTGGCCATCATTCTCGAAAGCATCCCGTGATGCTACTTAGTAATAGGTATTCTGTTCCTGGGTTCTTGAACCCGAGATTCACTCTACCTACTTCATGTTGATAGTAATTGCTAGTGCCTTTAGGATATTAGTAACCTTTGCATTAGTCCTCGAGGTCCGTGGTATTTCCTTCTTCCAAATACTATGAACCACTTATGGCAGTAGTTTGTTGGATCAAAAGATCATAACAAGAGTGCTCTTGATGAGTTCTCCATTATATATTGTGGCTCTGCCAGTTCTACCTTTCTGCATGGGTTATCCGGAAGAAATATGTTGAACTTCGTTCGACATGCTAAACCATGCATCCACAACTCAGAAAATCATATGTTCCTTTGAGTTGTCCTTCTTTAGTTTGTCTTCTGACCCTCGTCTATCAATTGATAGTCAAGAGTATGCGTGCATTCGTTTATCGATGCCTATTACTCTTGTGGTCCGTCAAGCCATTCTATCGCGGAATGACTAGGAGAAACAAACTCCAGTACCTCTTCCCTATCCAGGATTGGGTCAAAGAAGTTGTGCTCCACAGATCAAATTGCTAATCCAGCTTTTGTTCTGCTCTACCTTGGAGTATTACATATTTTATATCGAGATTGTTATAGGAATTGCACACCATCCTATGAACTCTTGGTGCAGTGATACTTCTTGCCATCATTGTTCATTCCTCGGTTCCTGTGTTATTGTAACCGGAATGCCGACAAATGAATCATGGCGTGTGAAATCAATACTCCTAGCAACCTCGTTGCTTGGTAGTTAAATGGACGATAATCTCATTCTTAGCGTGTTGGTTTTTGAATCATCCTTCTAAGACTGATCGTGCTACCTAGTTCTTATTTCGGTGCACCCTTCGATTGATGAGTTAGGATCTTGTCAAGTCCTCACTCATTTGATCATATCGTCTTGCCCTCAAAAGCGAGATTGTTCTCGAGCTTAGTAACATACCGGTGGTTCATGATTTTCTGAATATCTTCTCGGAAGTTTCACCAGGTCGTCACCTGACCGTTATGTTGAGCTCGTGATCAAGTTGGTTTCTTGTGAACCACCTTCTCTCCAAGAATCGGTGTTAGATATCCCTGAGCTAGTTGGTTAAGCTAGACAACAACTTGGAGAGTTGAAGGATAAAAGCTTGCCTGACTTAGTTCGTTCCAAAGGGATAATCTTGTGTAGTGTGTGTTGGAGAAAGATGATATCTTCATCGATTGGTCCCTGTGATCAATTGCTGGACCTATTGTCTTATCAATCCTTTGATTTGAGAGTGGGCTATCGTCAAATCAAATCAGTACCAATGATGCTCGTAATGTTGTCTTATTCGTGGTTGATCCCTCGAGCATACACCATTACATCTTTGGCCTGACCAATGCTATCACTTGTTCACTTAACTATGGAATTCCTTTTAAAAGGAAACCCAGATGAATTGTTGTTGAGCCCATTGACAACATCCTTATCTCCTCCATGATTTTGTTGGACATTAAGCTAGTGTTGGAAACTTTTGAAAGCATTTTCTTCATGCTAGCTCATGAAGTATTTGTTGATGAAAGGAGTGACTTCCTTTTATACACGTGCATTTGGTGAAAGTTGCCGCCGTGAATTTGAGAAAGTTAGTTTTGCTTCCTCTGGAATCATTCCAAGTCAATCATGCATACGTGCGAAGTATTCTGTGGTCTGGAGATTTGCAACTCCATTCCATATGTATATCCTAGCACACCAAGCCACTGATTGAGTTGTTCAAAGATAAAGGAGTCTGTCCAAGGTGAACTCTTTGGACTTCCACGCGTGGAGACTTCGATGTCATTAATAATGGTTCCCCCTCCTGAACTCGGTAGTGTTTTATCATAAGACTACTTTGTGGTCATGCTTGTCTTGGACATCGTGTTCACCTGTTTGTAGCAGAACCAGCTCATGTTTTGGAGCTTGCTATCGTAGTTCATCTCCCGAGAATCCCGCAACGTCATCTCGTCGATTTGTGTTGCAAACTTCCGTTTTTTTTTCCTAGACTCGATGAGTCTGGAATATCCTGACACCAACCAGATCTGAATCTCAGGCAGATATGATGGTTTGGAACATTTCCCAAGAACTATAACATCGGTCCCTCGGAAACCGGTAAAGTGGATGTCATGGCCAGCACCACCCAGCCGAAAGACCTGTTATTATAATATCTTGATTGAGGAAGTTGGCCACCTCCCCATAAGGATTTCGTAGGGTTTTACTCCAATAAGCTAATCCTTATGGATTTTTGTGTTCCCGAAGTCCGACCTTTTACTTGATGTTCTAGATATCAAACCATTTCAATGAATGGGATACGCTAGCACATCAAGGAGAACATTAGAAGCGGAGTGCTAAATGTCTCTCGGTCGATCATCCAGATTTTTATTTCCTTGGCCTCGCTAAGGTGAAATCTGAGAAGGTGTTATCTTCCTTTGCATCTGCATCATCCATCATTAGCCATCATGGTAGCAAGTTGTGTAGCCAGAATCCTTGACACGGATATTGGTAAAACCTTGATGATTATGGAAATGCTCAAGTTCTTGAGAGCACGCACAAGTGCTAGGTGTTACCATCGGCTCTAACTAGGATTCCTCTCAGTTTCCTCGGCAATGCTATGACCTTTTCAACCAGTGAATTCACTCTTTATTGTTGGGTTCTTCCTCAGTTACCAGAATCATTCCCATCATTTGCATTTTGTTCCCAGCTTGCACCGCCAATGTGCCATTCTACCATGGGTCTCTTCCATTTCCGGTGATAAGCAAATTCATCCATTGCGTTGTCTTCAACAAGGTAATCCACATCATCCAAGTCTGAGTATGCCATTCTACTGACCCCCTCCAAACGATCGCTCGAGAATTGTCTTAGGCTGGTTTAAAGAGTTTCAATGATCTATGAATCAAAGGTAATTCTTTTTGCCACTTAAGGGGAGATATCTACGAGTCACGGTTCCGAAGGTGTCTCGTTATGGTATCATGGCAACTCAACTCCTCGCTATGTTGACAATCGTTTACCACCTTCTTAAGCGTGAAATTGTTGTCTACTTAGTGAGCCCTCGTCATCTGTCTCACTCCATTTCTTCAGATGTATGCTTCGTGTCTCAGCTCAAGAGATGTTGCTATGACTCACCTTGTGAGCTGATCCTAAGTTGATTGATCTTCGAGAAGATCGATTCTTCCGGAGTTGTCCTTTTCCTCTTCTTGTCATGATTAGCTGAAGTTCTCAGAGCAAGACGACAAGACAAAGATGGTGTTCAAATCAATCTTCATTTGAAGTGTAACCTAGATCGTGAAGATTGTGCTAGTTTGCGTTCCCCCTTCACCTTACCCTACGCTTGAATCTCGAGACGAGATTCTTGTTTAGTGGGGGTGAGTTGTCACATCCCTAGCTTCTGGTAATGCTCTAGGCTAGCTTCATGTGTGCATCATGTTTAAATTCTGAAACTTGAACTGAGGAATTTTGGAAGCCTCAAAACCCTAAATAAAAGAGGGGCAAAAACCCTAGAAATCTCATCCATTGCTCCAAAATGCTCTTCTTAAATGTTGATAATTTTTGGTAAGGGTTCTGGTCCCAACCAAAATATTGAACATTTTTAAGGAATTATTTTTGGGACTTTGGATTTAATTCATAAGCTATTTGAATTTGAATTATATTCATATAATTAGAATATAATTTCAAATACCCCTGAAATATTTTATAAGCTTTTGGAAAAGTCCATCTAGCAATATAAAATATTCAGAGGAGTTTTTGGCATTGTTTGAATTATTTTAAATTCAAAACAGTGGCAAAATAAATTAAATAAAACAAAACAGAAGAAAAAAATAAAACAGAGCAGAAAGCCACCTGGGCCACTTAACTGGCGCCACTTACTGGCCCAGCTCCATCTGGCCGGCCCAGCCCACCTCCTCCCCCTTGTCCTCTTCCTCCTCTGCCAGGAGGACGAACAGAGGCGAGGCGTGGCGCGCGCCCGAGAGGCCTCGGCCACCTCCTGCTTCCCGGCCACCTCCTGCTTCCCCCGGCCTCCCTAGCAACGCCACGACGACACCTCGTGCCCCCTCGCCCCTCTTCCTCCCTCGCTGCTCCCTCTCTCTTCCCCGAACACTCTCCCCCTCCTCTGTTCCCCTCACCGAACGCGCCCGCCGCCGACGACGAGAACCACCGCGGCCAGGGTCTCTCCCTCGTTCCCTTGAGCAGCCCAGAGGCTCCGCCTCGACCCCCTCTTCCTCTCCACCGAGCCACAAGGTCCCGGACGCGCTGCAACACCGCCACCATCGCCGTTCCCCTCGTCGGCCACCGGAGATCGCCGCCGTCAATTCTCCGTCGCAGAAGCGTCCCCGAGCCACTGAGCCACCCTGCTACCTCCCTGTGAGCTTGCCGTCGTTTCCCCTCACCTCTTTCTCTCGCGCGCGCCCTGTAGCCGCCGCCCCACGAGCACCCGAAGCCGCCGTCCGCCATGGCCGGTGAGCTCTGTGCTCCCGGCCTCCTCCGCCTGCGCTCGTTGCCTCCGGGTGTTCCTGGTGACCCCAGCATCCCGTAGAGCCCATCGGCCGCGCCCGCCGTGCCGTGTAACGCCGAAACCGAGCACGCCCGAGCTCCGGCCGCCGCTGCCGAGCTTGAGGCCATCGTCTCCGGCCGCCCTAGCTGCTGCTGTTTGCTGAAACGGGCGCGGGTGAGCTCCAGCTCTCCATAGCCGCTCTCCTCCGTCCATTTGGACGCCGGAGGAGCGAACCCGAGCCCTCCGCCGCGCCTGTTGCCACCGGCGACGAACCGCCGGCGTGTTAGGCCCTGTTGACCAGGGGTTTGACCTCCCCTGGGTCATTTACATGTGGGCCCGGGGCCCTGCTAATTTAGTTTAGATGCTAATTAAATTTTAGCTAACCCACTGACTCACTGACAGGTGGGGCCCAGCCCTGTTAATTAACCCAGTTCAGTTTAATTAAATTCTAACTAAACTAATTTCACTGACATGCGGGACCCACTATCAGGTTTGACCCGGACCTGCCCAGTTGACCCTGCTGACGTCACTGTGACGTGGGCTGACGCAATAAGTATTTTCTGGATTTAAAAATAATCAGGAAATTCCAGAAAATGCCTAAAACTTCAATAAATCATAGAAAATTAACCGTAACTCCAAATTAAATAAATTATATATGAAAAATTATCAGAAAAATTCAAGGAATCCATCTGTACCACTTTCATGCATGTTAGAACAACTTATAGCTGCTGTTTAGCACAAATCAATTAAATGGCATTTGAATAATCACATATGGAGTTTAAATTTGAATCTTGTATTCAAACCAACTTCATTTAATCTGTTGCTAGTTGCATTAGCTCAAAACACATTCATTTTGCCATGTCATGATCATGCATCATATTGTGCATTGCATTGATTGTGTTCCCTTCTATGTTGCCGGTATTTGTCCCCTTTCGATAGACGTGATACCGATGATGTGATCGTTGACACTGATGAAGACTCAATGCTATCTTCAGAAGTGCCAGGCAAGCAAAAACCCCTTGTTCATTCCGATAAAATCCTACTGTCTCGCTCCTGCTCTCTTTTACTGCATTAGGACAACAACGACATATTTATTTGCTTGCTGCGATAGCTGAACCCCTTTATCCTTTGCATGACCTGTCATTGCCACAGTAAATAGATGAAACCCACTAGCATGAGTAGGAGTTGTTTGAGCCCTGTTGTGCCTACTCATTCATGCTTGTTTGTCATGCCTGCTACTGCTTAGAGTTGTGTCAGGTCTGATTCATCTGGGATGAATCAGAGGTGTGTGAACATGTCCTACTGTGTGTGAGCTAAGTGTGTGAACACGATTTGGTAAAGGTAGCGGTGAGAGGCCATGTAGGAGTACATGGTGGGTTGTCTCATTGAAGCCGTCCTTAGGAACTGAGTTCTGTGTTTGTGATCCATGACTCAGCTACTACCATACATTGGGCCCTGAAATACGACCCCGCTCGACTTCTTATTCACCCTTGTCCTCTGTCCAGGAGTTGCAAGTAGTTTCTGGTGTTTGTAGTATGCTGGAGGCCGTGGACAGCGCTGACCGTAGGGGTGGGCTGTGATGCGGTAGGCACGTGGCCGGGTAAACCGGGCACCCGTTTGGTGTCACGGAACCCTGTTCACATCGTTTGGGGCTGTGAGCGAAACTCCGGCCGGATCTCCTCATGGATGGAACCCGAATAGGCGATAAACCTGGACTAGAGACTTGAGTGTTTAGGTAGGTCGTGGTCTACACCCACGTCGGCTTTCGCTTGAAGTCTGCCGAGCACATGTCGTGTGCAGACACTAAGTGGTGGAAACATGTATGAAGAAGTACACCCCTGCAGGGTTAACATCATCTATTCGAATAGCCGTGTCCGCGGAAAAGGACTTCTGGGTTGCTTATATCAGTTCATAGACAAGTGAAAGTGGATACTCTAAAATACGCAAGATAAGCGTGAGTGCTATGGATGGCGTTCTCGTAGGGAGACGGGAGCGGATCCATAGTGGTGTATTGATATGGTGAATATGTGGACTCGTGTGCGCCACCTCAAAAGAGTTACATTGCAGTCGTAGTTCAAGATAGCCACCGAGTCAAAGCTGGCTTGCTGCAGTTAAACCCCACCATCCCTTCATTGCTAATGATGCATATGTAGATAGTTCTGATGTAAGTCTTGCTGGGTACATTTGTACTCACGTTTGCCTATTTTATGTTTTTGCAGAGAGACTTCGGTCTCACTAGTAGTTTCGCGTGGACTTCGACGTTTAGCTTGTTACCTCAGCTACGATCTTGTGCCTCGGCAGGATCTGGTAGATAGTCAGGCTTCTCAGCCTTTTTCATTTATAGATGTCTGTACTCAGACATGATAGCTTCCGCTTGTGCTTTGATTTGTATGCTCTGAATGTTGGGTCGTGAGACCCCTGTTTGTAATATCTCGCTCCTCGGAGCCTATTGATTAAAATACTTGAGTTGTAGAGTCATGTTGTGATGCCATGTTGTATTTGCACATATCGAGCATATTGTGTGTATGTTATTGAAATGCTTGGTATGTGTGGGATCTGACCATCTAGTTGTTTATCTTTAGTAGCCTCTCTTACCGGGAAATGTCTCCTAGTGTTTCCACCGAGCCATGGTAGCTTGCTACTGCTCCGGAACACTTAGGCTGGCCGGCATGTGTCCTTCTTCGTTCCTGTGTCTGTCCCTTCGGGGAAATGTCACGCGATGAATACTGGAGTCCTGTTAGCCCGCTACAGCTCGGTTCACCGGAGTCCTGCTAGCCCAGTGCTACAGCCTGGATTCACTCGCTGATGACCGACACGTTCGATGCTGGGTCATGGATGCCTGTCCCTGTAAGTTTGTGCCACTTTGGGTTTACATCTAGCCATGTCAGCCCGGGCTCTTTATCATATAGATGCTAGCGACACTGTCATATACGTGTGCCAAAAGGCGCAAACGGTCCCGGGCAAAGGTAAGGCGACACCCGTGGGAATACCATGCGTGAGGCCGCAAAGTGATATGAGGTGTTACATGCTAGATCGATGTGGCATTGAGTCGGGGTCCTGACACAAAGAAAATAGTCCCGCTATCGGTTCTTTCTTTGGGTTGTCATGCTAAGCATGATCATTAAACCTCAACTCTAATGTAAGAGCAAAATATCGAGGATTTAGTTTGGGAGGCCAGTTAATAGCCCCCGGTAGTGTTTGGCGACAGTCGGGGTCAAGCCATAAACACTTCGGCCAATGTTATGAACGGCCCGTCATTTAACATAGTCATCGGATCGCTGACCAGTTTACGCTTATTGTGACAGTCAGTTTTCGGCTTTCTCCACTGAGGTGCTTAACCATGTGAGCTGGAAGCACAATCGCAGTGGTTCTCCCTTTGCACGCCTAGCCGAACAAAACGGAACGTAGGAAGCAAGTGCAGGAGCCGGGCAACCCAACTATTGATCTAAGACACAATTCGTAACCGATGCATATATAGCAATATCTGAGAATGTTTTTGCCGAACCCCTAAAGGTGTTTGGCGTTGCACTGCGAGACTAATGCTGGAAAAGCACAAATAGTTTAAAAGTGCCAAAAAGCTTGGAAAACCAAGAAACATCAGTAAAAACATGACGTCCGAAAAAGATCAAGTGTTCGGTGCCAATCCGAAAATTGGTCTTAGAAAAAAGAAGTGCTTCTGTCGTGCTTTAACATGATACATCCTATCTCAAGACTTCGAGCGGGTCAGCCTACGGCTTCAACCTCCTATCCCGAGGGTGGAGTACTTCTCATTAGGCCAATTTAGCAAACTAAACTCTAGCGGCTTTGAGAGAGAAATTAGGCTCCCCGGCTAGTGACCGCACACTCGCGTCGAAAAAAGGAGTGATAAATAATAATAATAAAACTTTCCAATGACTAAGAAGAAGAACACTTATTATAAAATGGCTCAAATAAACTTAAGAGCCCCCAAGTGACTTGAGTAAAAGAATGATTCCATGTACTGAAGTACTTATATCATATCTATGTTCAACCGAACTTTAACTGTGTCTTAACCGACCGTCGGCTTCTCCCTCTTCGATCAAGGACCGAAAAGTGTTATGTACTCCATCTACCGAGAATATCGACGGTGTTTCCAATAACCAGGCAATCAGGCCATAAGGCTGCAACAGACAAAGCGCGCTCAGGGAACTTATGCTATATTATTGCAAAGTGTAAGAAGCATCTTCGAAGAAAATAGTACCCCCACTGATACCTTTCTTCGGTGCTCATTATTACTATGAGACTTGTGCAATAGATTTTTTGTACTCATGAGTTCCGTTGTGTGCCGACCATCATTGAAAACTATAAGAGCGCTAGCTTTCGGCTTCACCTAGTCTGAGGTCTGGCTCGGGTGACCCGATCATGACAATCGCAGAGGTGCTCCCTTTACTCCCTAGCCGAACAATCGGGAACGTAGGGGTAAACACAGGAGCGAGGCAACCCAGCTTGCAAATCTCTTAAGTCAATATGGTGCATATTGTGGCATAATACACGAACAAGGAACGAAGTCGTACAAGTATAATCAGATGCAAGAGGAAAAGGCTTCATAAAGGAAGCCCCCAAGTGAATTGGGTCCTTAAATTTGTGTGTCTCAAACAAAGTTTGGACAAGGAAAAAATTTTACAAGCAACTTTTTTCCAAAAAAGTATAATGCTTGGTCGAACCGAACACAAGTAAAAAATTTAAAACTTTGAGCATGAAGGCAACTTAGCTGGTTAATGTGTTCGGTATTGATGACGCGGTCCGAGCTTGATGCGGGACAAGGTGCCATCCCCCAAGCCAGTCCCGACGTGGCGGAGCAAGGAGCTCGGCACTCCGAAGTGGTGACTTAGCATGGTCAACGCAGGCCGGCAGAGTGATGCTGAAGCCCCGGGCATGGGGTAATGAAGTGTTGACGAAGCCCCCCGTCCAGCCGAGGTTGACGCCAAAGGATATAGTCCTGCTGGATCATTTTCCTGTGCCACATAGAATAGTGCAAACCGGAGATAATAGTAATAATAATAATTAAAAAATCGTTGCATAATAAATAATTTATGCAAAGTGAGTAATAGAAGAAATATGCCCTGGCGCCGAAGTCAATGTCGATGCAGGGTGTCGGCATGATGTAGTAAAGGCGTACCAAAGCCTGAATTCACAGGTCGGTCCGAGCTCCGAATGCGGGGTTCGCCGGATTATGTACGGAAACTGATCGAACCACCACATGACCGTCGTTAATGCGGCCACCATTTGATAGACCTGTGTACATATGATGGACAAACCAGAGTAATAATTCCTTGGGAAAAATGAACCCAAATAAAAAAACTGGGATTAATAGCACCTGGTTTATTTGTTGTAACAATCCGAAGGAAGGTGATTCCCAAAATTGGGACTCGATCAGCACACCCGTTACCGGAGTAGGTTGATGAAGAGATGATGAAGCCCCCGGTCCAGCCGAGATGTCAAAGTAGGTCAGCGTGACGGACACCGGCTCGGAGGAGCAATAGTGCGGCCCTGCCGATGCAGGTCGTGACGTGGTCAATGCCGGCTTGATGAAGTGACCGTGCGGCGATGCCGGTGTGCCCGCTTCGTGTAACCCGTGGGGCGGTGATGTTGGTGATGATTTATTCTTTGCGATGCCGAACTATTGTTCAGCTTGCCGAGGTGATGATCCGAAGAAGTTGAGCTCGGCTCAATAAAGTGATGACGTGTCTAGCGCAGGTCGGCAACCGTGGAGCAATATTGCCGGACTGGTTTGACACCAGCATGATATTGAAGATCATCTTCAAAAGATTTTAAAGTTAGTGGGATGTGTTCGGGAACAAAACACAATACCCCATACAAACCTTCCTTCAAAAAGGATGCCCGAAATCCCGTTCATAAAAAAGACGAACTCGGGTCGGATTCGTTTTCGCGCAGAAAACATATCCGAAAAGTGATGCACTAATCGGAAGGTTCCCGGAGTTTGGACGGTCGGATCGAGCTGAAATTCAGAGGGGTGGTAGATATAGGAATTCCGCAGCCGACCAACGGTCGGATCTTCCAAAGGACGTCTGAGCTAGAAGCTGGACACCACGACCTAAACTCGTCTAGATTTGACACGGCTCCGGTATATCGCGGATTGCCAGAGATTCCTCCATCGGAACTCGACGAAATTTTCCAGGGTTGTTGTAGACCCAATTCCGCACAATCCTACCAAAGCAATCGTTAAAATGACACTTGAGGAGGCGGTGGCGGCGGATACAAGTTCTCTGTCCAGAAAAACAGCACGGTCGCCCGAGGGCAATGTTGACGTTGAGCCCCCGGGATCCCTGGATGATTCCTCCATGATCTTGATAGAGATCGGAGTTGACTTTGATGAAGGCCCTCATCCGAACATGACGATCGGAGATATGGCGCAGTCCTTGGTCGAACCAAGGTGACCAGTCGAGCTGGTGACGAAGACGCCGAAGTCGCAGTTGATCTGCAGGCGAGCCATCGATCCTTTTGTTGATCACACAGCGGAACTCTCAATGAAAGCACCAATGTCGGTGTCAAAACCGGCGGATCTCGGGTAGGGGGTCCCAAATTATGCGTCGAGGATCGATGGTAACAGGACGCAGGGGACACAAAGTTTTACCCAGGTTCGGGCCCTCTTGATGGAGGTGAAACCCTACGTCCTGCTTGATTAGTATTGATGATATGGGTAGTACAAGAGTAGATCTACCACGAGATCGGAGAGGCTAAACCCTAGAAGCTAGTCTATGGTATGATTGCTGTTCTGTATGTTCTATCGACTAGCCTGGCCTCGGTTTATATAATGCACCAGAGGCCTAGGATAACAAGAGTCCTAGCCGAATACGCCGGTGGGGTGGAGTCCTTGTCTTGATCGCCAAGTCTTGTGGAATCTTCCTTGTATGCGACAGCTGTCCGAACTGGCCCATGAGTATGCGGCCATGGGGGTCCTCGGCCCAATCCAACTAATCGGGAGATGATGTGATGAGTACCCCCTAGTCCAGGACACCGTCAACCGACATCTTTGGCGTCCCGGGTAGGGGACGTTGAGGCTGTGAAAATCTAGTTTTGAAGCCAACTCATTGACTCCTTCGTCGCGATGTCTCCCAAGAAGAAGGCGATCATGGCGATCAGCTCATTTGGGGCCGAGCAAACCATCCCAGTGCGGGCAGGCGACGCAACGGTCGCGGATGGTGGCGGAGACGTGGCCTGCGAGCATCCACGACACTCTGGCAATCGGAGCTAGGCGAGCAGCGTCGTGCGTACCCGAGACGATGAGCCGCGGGCCGCTGGGCCTGGGGGCGGGGCCATGCTGCCCACGAGCAGCATGACGACCTCCTGGACGCCCTAGCAGGCGCTCGCGCCATGACCTTCCCAGGCCATGCGTGACGAGCAGCGTCGCGTCATCTGTGCCTCCAAACACCACCACGGGAAGAGCCCTTTGCGTCACTCTCAAGACTCACCGGGCCTGCATGCGCGTCCAGACGCTGGCGGAAACCGCACGCAACAGCGAGACAATGATAGAGCTTCTTCAAACGTGGTTAGAAGTCAGAACGCGTCATGGTCCACACAGCTTTCGCCGCTACCCACTCCAGTGGAAGCGTTGGCACGCGTGCAACTACTCCTTGACTTCCCTCTAGCAACGGAGAAGCTCGATGAGTGGAGAGCCACCATTCGAAGCCTCATCAGCATTGCTAACAAAGATGAGCCGCGCCCAGCGAGACCCTCGTGTCGGTGTTCTATCGAGCTGGTGAATACCGGCGGTGGGAGGACCGGGGACACTGCGACCATGGTGCACTCTCCTCCCCCACGGCCGCGACAGTAGTCGCCAGCTCGCCGGGCTGACGCCCGCGACAACGTTTCTACGACGTCGTCCGACACGCGAGCCCGCCGCGACCAACGTCAAGTCCTTTAGGAGCAAGCTCAGGAAGATGCTCGGACCACTATTGAGCGGCGGCGAGACATGCGCCATCAGTCAGATAGGCGCGTGGGACCCACTATGGACCGCCTAGCGCCGGGGGGTGCCAGTGACCTACCTTACGAGGTGGGTTGTCTAGCCTTTACCCGTGAGCTGCGCCAGTTCCAGCGGCCCACCCACTGCACACTCAAGCTTGTGGTCGGAGAAAAATACAACGGCAAGACTCACCCGTCAGAGTTCCTCAACATCTACACCATCGTGATGCAAGCTGTCGGGGCTCGCGACGATAAGGTGCTTTCCAATTATTTCCCGCTGGCACTTAAGCCCAATGTTATGTCATGGTTGATGCACCTGTCAATGGATTCCATCTCTTCTTGGTCGCATCTGTGCCACGAGTTTGTTGGCGCCTTTACCGGAGGCCACCAAGCTCCTGACCAGGCGAGTGATTTGCATGTCATCCCCCAGAAGGACGGCGAGTCCCTGCACAAGTACATACAAAGGTTCAGCCGTGTGCAATACAACATCCCAGATGTTCATCCTGCCGCTGTCATTAGTGCATTCCATCAGAATGTGCGCAACCGAAAGATGCGCGAGGAGCTGGCAATGAACAAGGTTAGGGATGTAGCCGAGTTGTATGTTCTGGCCGATAGGTGCGCTCGGGCTGAAGAAGGAAGGAAGTACCCCGGCGAAGATGCAAGCACAGAAATTGCCTCGATGGATGAAGACGCAGTTGCCCTGGCAAAGCAGGGCCGACGCTACAACATGAAGCGTAAGGGCAAGACCGCGCTTGCCATCGAGGGATCCGGCGACCCCGACACTGCCAAGAAGGCCAAGGTTGACGACCCCGGCAAGGAAGTTGCCGGGTGCAACGCCAACCGGGCCTTGGCAGCTGCCGACAATCCAGGAGGCTCCAACAAGCAGTACTACAAGATCCACCGCACCAAAGGCCATGACCTCTAGAATTGTCGGTAGGTTGAGCTGCTTACAAAGAAGCAGAAGGCTGAATATGAGAGGCGGGAGAAGGAGAAGGGCCAGGAGGGTGCTGAGGGGTCTGGGAAGAAATGTGGTGGTCGAGGAGGTCGTCATGACAAGGATAATCAACAAGAGAGGCCCCCTCGGGGCCGCGACAAGAAGGAGGAAGATGATGATCATGATGAGCACAATGATCCGGCGAGCACGAGTTCCAGAAAGCTACGGAGGCCATGTGCGTCGACGCTGGCGCCTCGCTGCACATCACTCACCGCCAACTGAAGCAGTGGGAGCATGAAGTCACTGCGGCGGAGCCATCGTTTGACGCCCAGAGGCCACTGAAGTGGTCCAGCATGCCTATTATTTTTGACACCGAGGATCACCCTGACCACACAACTGCGGTCGGGTGTTTGCTGTTGTTGGTTTCCCCAATAGTACGCAACCTCAAGGTGACGAAAATACTAGTTGATGGTGGGGCTGGTCTAAACTTGATCTCGCCCACTGTGATCGAAAGGCTGCAGATCCCCGATGGAGATCTCGAGGAGACGGGCACGTTTCAAGGGGTCATTCCCGAGAGGAGTCAACTGAAGGGCAAAGTCACGTTGCCCGTCACATTTGGGGGCGAGCTGAACTATCGAACGGAGAAGATCGTTTTTGATGTTGCCAGGATCCCCTTTCCCTATAATGGGATCCTCGGCCGCCCAACGCTAGCCAAGTTTATGGCGGCCTCGCATTACGCTTACAACATGTTGAAGCTGCCCTGGCTAATGAGCATCATCACCTTCACCTCGGACAAGAAGGACACGCTCATCTGCACCGACCAACTCTATCGGGAGGCAGTTGCAGCAGCTGCCGCCAAGGCACTTGTGTTGGGGAACGCAGTATTTCAAAAAAAATCCAACGATCACTTAAGATCTATATAGGAGATGCATAGCAACGAGAAGGGGAGAGTATGTCTACATACCCTCGTAGACCGAAAGCGAAAGCGTTACGAAACGCGGTTGATGTATTCGAACGTCTTCGCGATCGAACCGATCAAGTACCGAATGCATGGCACCTCCGCGATCTGCACACGTTCAGCTGAGTGACGTCCCTCGTACTCTTGATCCAGTTGAGGCCGAGGGAGAGTTTCATCAGCACGATTATGTGATGACGGTGATGATGAAGTTACTGATGCGGGGCTTCGCCTAAGCACTACAACGATATGACCGATGTGGAATTCTATGGAGGGGGCACCGCACACGGCTAAACAATCAACTTATGTGTCTATGGGGTGCCCCCTCACCCGTATATAAAGGAGTTGACGAGGGGAGGGCCGGCCCTCACTATGGCGCGCCCAAGGGGGATTCCTACTCCTAGTTGGAGTAGGTTTCCCCCCTTTCCCTAGTTGGAGTAGGAGAAGAAGGGAGAGGGAGAAGGAGAGAAGGAAAGGGGGGTCGGCCCCCTGTCCCAATCCGGATTGGGCTTGGGGGGGCGCCCCCACTTTGGCCACCTCCTCCTCTCACCCACTAAGGCCCAATAAGGCCCATTGACCCCCTGAGGGGTTCCGGTAACCTCCCGGTAATCCGGAAAATGCCTGAAGACATACGGAACCATTCTAGTGTCCAAACATAGCCTTCCAATATATTGATCTTTATGTCTCGACCATTTTGAGACTCCTCATCATATTCGTGATCACATCCTGGACTCGGAACTACTTCCTGTACATCAAAACAAATAAACTCATAATACCGATCATCATCGAACGTTAAGCGTGCGGACCCTATGGGTTCGAGAACTATGTAGACATGACCGAGACTCAGTTCCGGTCAATAACCAATAGCGGAACCTACATGCTCATATTGGTTCCTACATATTCTACGAAGATCTTTATCGGTCAAACCGCATAACAACATACGTTGTTCCCTTTGTCATCGGTATGTTACTTTCCCGAGACTCGATCGTTGGTATCTCAATACCTAGTTCAATCTTGTTACCGGAAAGTCTCTTTACTCGTTCCGTAATGCATCATCCCACAAATAACTCATTAGTCACATTACTTGCAAGGCTTATAGTGATGTGCATTACCGAGAGGGCCCAGAGATACCTCTCCGATACACGAAGTGACAAATACAAATCTCTATCTATGCCAACTCAACAAACACCATCGGAGACACCTGTAGAGCATCTTTATAGTCACCCAGTTACGTTGCAACGTTTGATAGCACACTAAGTGTTCCTCCGGTATTCGGGGGTTGCATAATCTCATAGTCATAGTGTAGCGCCCCGAGACCGATGTGCCAGGTGTCCTCCAGTTATTCGCTGTTGCTGCCTTGTCTTTGCTTGCGTGTCATGCATTGCATATCATGTCATCATGTGCATTTCATTTGTATACGTGTTCGTCTCATGCGTCCGAGCATTTTCCCCGTTGTCTGTTTTGCATTCCGACGCTCCTATCTCCTCCGGTGGTCCTTTCTACCTTCTTTTCGTTTTTTGGGATTAAACATTTCCGGATTGGACCGAGACTTGCCAAGCGGCCTTGGTTTACTACCGGTAGACCGCCTGTCAAGTTTCGTACCATTTGGACTTCGTTTGATGCTCCAACGGTTAACCTAGGGACCGAAAAGTCCTCGTGTGTGTTGCAGCCCAACACCTCTCCAAAGTGGCCCAAAACCCACCCAAACCTGCTCCATCATCTCGGCCGTTCGATCACGATCGCGTGGCCGAAAACCGCACCTCGTTTGGACTCTCCTAGCTCCCTCTACCTATATATATGGGATCCCCTCCCCAAAAATCGCGGTACAAACCCTAGTCTCCCTCCTCATCATGCCACCGGACATTTCGTCCCCGCGCCGGACAATGTCCAGCCGCCGCCGCCACCTCACTCCGGCCAATCCAGCTTCGCCACGTCAGCCGAGCCGCCGGCGCGCCCAATCTCGCGTTGCCATGTGTCCCTGCCCTGCTCCCGCCGCCGCCGGCCCGTGCGGGCCCGAGGGAGGCCCTCCCGGCCCGGGTCGCCGCCGCCCGTTTCCTCTCTCCCGCGCCGCCCCTTGGCTCTAGGAGCCCGTGTCGGCCACCGCGCGCCTCCGCCGGCATCCGCCGCCCGCCTCCATCATCATCCTCGTCGC
>NC_057809.1:374551076-374553525 GCF_018294505.1 Triticum aestivum | reverse complement strand
TCATCGTCGCCGGTGCACCTCCCCTCTTCTTCGGCGCTACTGTTCTGGCCACGAGCTCCCCGGTGATCCTCGTTCTGCGTGCCGCCCGATCCGGATCTCAGATCTGAAAATCCTCCCACGGTTGACTTCCTCGTCCCTAACCCTAATTATTTTGCAATGTTCATCATGCTATAACTCCGCATCCGTAGCTCCGTTTTGGGCGTGTAGCATATCAAAATGTTCGCCTCAGAGAGCTCATCATTTCATCTCATTGCATCATTTTCATTTGAGCTCATCTTGATGCCCGAAATGCTGTTGGAAGAGAGCTATTTGAGTTAGTTGTCAGATCTGTTGCACCAAATAGCTATTTGTCATTTTTGCCATGATTAATGTGTGCATGATATGCTCATGAGCTCTACATGTGTTTTATTATATGTTTTGCCATCTTTACAGAGGTGCTATCCATGTATTTTTGTGATATGTGTGGTGACTAGAACAAGCTTGCAAAGTGGTGCATTCGTTAATGCTGATTTCAGGGACTTAGAATTTCTCTAAGTCCTTGATCTGTTTTTATCAATATGCCATATGTTCATGTTGTTTCCTTGTGATCCGTGCCTCTTTTGAGGATGCTCAGTAAGGATGATTTGTTAATGTTGTAGTGCTCTATCCATCCATGTCTTTGTTTGCAATTATGGAGCACCCTAGCTTGAGTCAATCGAGGTCTACTTTTGCTGTTTCATGAATCTGGGCAGATTGTCTACTTGTTAGCGATTTTGCCGAGGATGTTGTTGTTGATCCGTGCATGCTATGTTGTTGTTCTTGCCATGTATAGCTTATATAATGTGTATTCTTGATGGGTTTATGCTTAGATTGTCATGCCTTGCTCTGTAGTGAGTGCATCGAGCTCGTAAACATGCCTACTCGTTAAGATATTTGCATGCTCCACTTTTTTTCTCTAAGTCTGAGATCTGATTATGTTTTTGCCACGTTCACATGCTTGCAATTGTATTTCCTGATCCCTTTTGGCTCAAGGTCACTAAGGGAGTTTTGTTAAGCTCTTTGAGTAGCTCCATGCCATGCCTTGCTTTGCCATGTTAAGTTCCTGTAGCATATAGTTTTCATGCTCCAAAGTGTGCTATCTGATCTAAAATTGCAGACTATTGTTAATTTCACCTAGTCTGAAACCTGTTTATCGTTTGAGTTTTTGCCATGCTTGTTTGAACCTGTTAATGGATGAATTAGCCGTAGCTCAGTGTTCATATTTTGTCAAGCATCATGAGTGGATCCCTGTCATGTATTTTGTTGTCATGTTTGAGTGCTGTAGCATAATTATCTCGATGCATTTAGATGGCTACTTGCTGTTTATCGCAGACCGGTGCCATATTTGTTTTGCTTGCCATTTCCAAACCGTGCATTCGATTCCGGTGTTCTTTATATCGATTTCAACCGAAATCGCCTCACCTTTCCAGTGACACTCTTGTATTTCCATGTTGAGGCCAGGTTCAATCATTTATTTCCAAATCATGCATATGCATCGCATCCCGCATATCATACCATGTTCATGTGTGGTTTGTTTACTATGTTGTGTGCTTCTTTCCGGTGTTGATTCTTCGTGTTGTTTCTGGTAACGTCGTGCTTGTGAGGAACCGTTCGTCTACATCTGTTTGTCTTCTTCATGGACTCATTCTTCTTCCTTGCGGGATTTCAAACAAGATAACCATACCCTCGAAATCACTTCTATCTTTGCTTGTTAGTTGCTCGCTCTTTTGCTATACCTATGCTGCGATACCTAACACTTGCCTATCATGCCTCCCATATTGTTGAACCAAGCCTCTAACCCACCTAGTCCTAGCAAACCATTGTTTGGCTATGTTACCATTTTGCTCAGCCCCTCTTATAGCGTTGTTAGTTGCAGGTGAAGATTGAAGTTTGTTCCTTGTTGGAACATGGAGATGTTGTTCCTTGTTGGAACATGTTTACTTGTTGGGATATCAGAATATCTTTTATTTAATAAATGCATCTATATACTTGGTAAAGGGTGGAAGGCTTGGCCTTATGCCTGGTGTTTTGTTCCACTCTTTCCGCCCTAGTTTCCGTCATATCGATGTTATGTTCCCGGATTTTGCGTTCCTTACGCGGTTGGGTTATAATGGGAACCCCTTGACAGTTCGCCTTGAATAAAACTCCTCCAGCAAGGCCCAACTTTGGTTTTAACATTCACCACCTAGCCTCTTTTTCCCTTGGGTTACGCCAGCCCAAGGGTCATCTTTGTTTTTAACCCCCCCCCCGGGCTAGTGCTTGTCTAAGTGTTGGTCCAACCGAGCGATGTCCGGTGCTACCAGGGGCAACTCTGGGCTGGCCCACCCGACGTCTTGCTCATCCGGTGTGCCCTGAGAATGAGATATGTGCAGCTCCTATCGGGATTTGTCAGCACATCTGGGTGGTCTTGCTGGTCTTGTTTTACCATTGT
>NC_057809.1:374545672-374551066 GCF_018294505.1 Triticum aestivum | reverse complement strand
GATGTCCGGTGCTACCAGGGGCAACTCTGGGCTGGCCCACCCGACGTCTTGCTCATCTGGTGTGCCCTGAGAACGAGATATGTGCAGCTCCTATCGGGATTTGTCAGCACATCTGGGTGGTCTTGCTGGTCTTGTTTTACCATTGTCGAAATGTCTTGTAACCGGGATTCCGAGACTGATCGGGTCTTCCCGCTAGAAGGAATATCCTTCGTTGACCGTGAGAGCTTGTGATGGGCTAAGTTGGGACACCCCTGCAGGGATTTGATCTTTCGAAAGTCGTGCCCGCGGTTATGGGAAGATGGGAATTTGTTAACGTCCGGTTGTAGAAAACCTGAAGTTGACCTTAATTAAAATACATCAACCGCGTGTGTAACCGTGATGGTCTCTTTCTGGCGGAGTCTGGGAAGTGAACACGGTGTTGGAGTTATGCTTGACGTAGGTTGTTCTAGGATCACTTCTTGATCATAGTTTCTCAATCGTGCTTTGCCTTCTCTTCTCGCTCTCATTTGCGTATGTTAGCCACCATATTATGCTAGTTGCTTGCTGCAGCTCCACCTCATACCTTTACCTTACCCATAAGCTTAAATAGTCTTGATCACGAGGGTGTGTGATTGCTGAGTCCCCTTGACTCACAAATACTTCCAAAACCAGCTTGCAGGTACCGTTGAACCGTGCAGATGACGCAATCAAGCTCAGGAGGAGCTCGATGAAGATCTTGTCCTTTATGTTGTTTCATTCTAGTTGATTAGTAGTGGAGCCCAGTTGGGGTCGATCGGGGATCTGTGTAGCATTTGGGGTATTCTTCTTTTATTTTGGGTTCCATAGTCGGACCTTGATTGTATCTAGATGTTGTAATGCTTTTATTCATGTACTTGTGTGAAGTGGCGATTGTAAGCCAACTATGTATCTTTTTCCCTTATGTATTACATGGGTTGTTTGCGAAGATTACCTCACTTGCGACATTGCTTTCAATGCGGTTATGCCTCTAAGTCGTGCTTCGACACGTGGGAGATATAGCCGCATCGAGGGCGTTACAAGTTGGTATCAGAGCCTTCCCCGACCTTAGGAGCCCCCCTGCTTGATCGAATTAGCGGACGAGTTGAGTCTAGAAAAATGTTTTGAGTTATTTAGGAATTATATATCAGAGAGTTTAGGAATTATTTTTACTCCCCAGTCCCCTCATCGCTCTGGTAAGGCATCCTGACATAGAGTTTTGACTCTTCTCTTCTCAAATTTCACTAAACATTTTTTAGGGTCACGCGGGTATCTTGGAATCATTCCGATGGTTTTGTGACGAGAACATTGTTCTTGGTTACTCCTGTCATTTAGGGGTTGTGGCAGTGTCTCGGGGAGTTGAGCTCCGAGGTGTTGTCGTCACAATTTTATCATTGCAGTTCTGGAATACCTGAGTTTAGTTCGCCGACATCGAAACTCTCTTTTATATAGTTGTTGGTGAGATAACCTCGACGCCACCCAGTACCGGGGCGGGAGTTCGGGAGTATTGTCATAACTCATATAACGGATGCTTTTCGAAGGTTGAGGTAGACGATTTTCGAAGGTTTCTTGGTTATGTGTTGAAGGATGGATACAGCTGGATGTAGGATTTGCTAGTTTTCGGTGAGATATTATGCTTCCCCTGTATCCCCAACACCTGATTGCATAACCGGAAAGTTTCGGGAGTTTATAAGTGGGAATTCAAGTAGCTCTTAGGATATCTTTCCGACAGATGTATGATACGAAATTGGGGTTCGACGTCTAGTGGTCCGCCTATTAACAGTTGGTTTTAGAGTGGTCTCGTTTTGTCTTAAAGAGTCCTTGGCTATGCCGACTCGGGGACGCTTCATATGTCATGTGCACTGCCTTGTACATGATGGTGATGTACGATCGAGCCCGTGTAGGCCCCACCACGAAAACTTCGGACGAAATCTCTATCATATGTTTGTTCCGGCTCATTCTGCAAGCCAATCCTTTGTTTGTTTTGAGTTGTGGTATTCGAGTTGCTTCGAAGTCAAATGTTGATTCCATACCCTTTCCCAAACGGTGTTCTCATACTCCGATGTGAATACTAATCCTTCTCGATCATCGAGTTTGTCATTTCAATTTCTTTTCAACCGGTGTGCTTCTCTTCAAGCGGATCCGTCCATTTTCAACATCTGCAAGATTCAACCTAAGCTCTCAACGTTGTTTGTTTCTTCCATCCCAAGTTGCCTTTGTTTTTCCCACCCTCCCACCCTTGTTTCTTCAAGGACTCAGATTTATTATTCAAGTATCCTTCTATTGATGGGAAGCCTCTCCATTCCCTTTTCAGTTAATGTTCTTATCCGGTGATTCTCATGAAGATTTTAACGGAGCCTCAAGGTAATCATCCTTAATACTTTTCTTCTTCGGTGTTTTCAATTCTAGTCTTTCTGTGTTGATCATATTCTTTTCCCTTGCTTCAAATGTCTTCTCATACCGGTGCTCCTCATATTCATTTCTCGCTATTCAATTGTTTCAAAGTGCTCAAGATATCTCGAAGATTCATGTCTCCACTCTGCAGTCGTTCAAGAGCTTTCACGGATGTTATCTCATTCAAGCCATTTAATTCAACAGGTGCAATCTCTCCTTCAAATCATTCAACGGTGTATCTTTTGAGTGGGCCCTAACCCACAAGTCTTTTCCTAGGGTCTTACCTGACTCTTCTAATTTTCCCGTAGCTATCCTAAATTCTTTTTTTGAAGTTTTACGTAAGAATGAATCATCATCAGTCAAATGTCTTTCCCCAAGATCTTTCAAACTCTTTTCATTGTTGGCTCAACCTCATCGCTTTCATTCTCCCGGGGTCTCTCATCAATTATCATGGTGGTGTTTCTCGTCGTCATTCTCGGATTTTGAAGACCAAAGAAGATTTTTCTCTAAATCTGGCTACATTCTCTTCAAGATTCGTGATTCTAGCTTGTTGTCATCCCCTCATAATTGTTTTGATTATGAGAATTCTTTTCACCCATCCTGAGTAATTCAAGAGTCCTTTCAGTTTGTTTATCTGAAGCCCATCATTTCAGAAGACTTATTCATTCTCAGCCTTCAGCTATCATTGTCCAAATCTTACCAGTGCATCATTCAATATTCTCTAATCAGTTCGTGATCCCTTCGTTCACTTGTATCTAAATTCTCTCAAGTATCCTCGTTCATTTCATAATTCTTCCTGGTGTTCCTTTATCTTTCCTTCGGTCATTTTAAGTCTTACGGTGGTTCGTACAAGATTCCTCTTCTTTCATTATCATATCAATTCATTCGTTGTTTCGATTCCACCGGTGTTTTGTTGAAGGCATTCTCTAGTTGGCGCGATATCTATCTTAATCCTTTCTTCGAGAATAAGTAGTATGCCAAATCCATTGCTTGTCATCAATTTTAATTGATGAGGGATAAGTATAATGTAATTCTTATTCTTGTTTTCATTCAAGTGATCTAATTTCCTGCTTTCCGGCGTGGTTCATCATATCACATTCTCGATTTGAGATGCTTTATCTTTCTTTCCCGGAGATCCAAGCTCTCGCAATTATATCATCACGGAGATACACCTAAAGCATTACAAGGTTTCACCTTGTGTTTTCAACTTCTCTTTTCTTCTCGTTATCCTTTTGTTACTTGGAGTTCTTCACGGGGGTTCTACATGATGGTTCATCTATGATTTAATTCATTCTCGAAGTGTTCATCGAGATTCTTTTCTAAGAAGCTCAAGCTTTCTTCATCTTGCAATCCGGAGTGCAATTTTTTTCTACCGTATCATTTGAGGTGGTATTATGTCATTCTTGATAATTTGAGTTCATGTTTCATGATTCACATGTTGTTAAGAATGAGGTATTTTAAATCCATCAATCTCGTCATTGGAGTTATCTGGGGTTATATTCCACCTAAAGCCTTCCCTAAGGATTGTTGCTAATTATGGTGCTTATAAGTGACCCAAGTTCTTCATCTATCCTCCCGGTGAAATATTGTCTCGTCTCCTTGTTCATATCAATCAAATTCTTTTTTCCCGTGAGTGGCAGGTTGTCACCTCATAATTTTTGAGATGTATTCCATAAGACCATATCAAGATTATTCTTTTCGCTGTTGGTTTTCCAACAACTCTGTTCTAGCATTTGTTGTAAGTGTGCTCCCTCGAGATCTTGTTTCCCTTCATTCATCCCATTCCATTCTTACTTTTGTTCCGGAGGCTTTGTGATGTTGCTCTCTTCAACCCATCATCTTGGTTGTCAAGATCATGTTCAGTTCCTTCCATTCTCAGTCGAAGTCCTGCCCAAATTATACCATTCGTTCCCTCTCTATCTTCTTTTTAACCGGAGTGTTGTGCCTTTTTCCTCAACTTCTTTTTCGTCTTATCAAGTCTTGTACCACTTTTCAATCGGAGTGCTGCCCGAATTTGTTCTTCCTCGTTACTCTTCCCTACCGAAGTGCTTTCAACTTTGTTCTTCTTTGTTGCTTTCTTTCTTTCAATTGTTCAACATCTCAAGGTTCCTTGGTTTCACTCGTTTGTCAAAGAAGCAACTTAGTTTTACCTCTTCTCTTTCTCTTCCGTTGTCCCTCCGGTGCCATTCTAGATCTCGGGACGAGATCCTCGCGTAGTGGTGGAGTGTTGTAGCGCGCCGAGACCGATGTGCCAGGTGTCCTCCAATTATTCGCTGTTGTTGCCTTGTCTTTGCTTGCGTGTCATGCATTGCATATCATGTCATCATGTGCATTTCATTTGTATACGTGTTCGTCTCATGCGTCCGAGCATTTTCCCCGTTGTCCGTTTTGCATTCCGGCGCTCCTATCTCCTCCGGTGGTCCTTTCTACCTTCTTTTCGTGTGTGGGGATTAAACATTTCTGGATTGGATCGAGACTTGCCAAGCGGCCTTGGTTTACTACCGGTACACCGCCTGTCAAGTTTCGTACCATTTGGACTTCGTTTGATGCTCCAACGGTTAACCGAGGGACCGAAAAGGCCTCGTGTGTGTTGCAGCCCAACACCTCTCCAAAGTGGCCCAAAACCCACCCAAACCTGCTCCATCATCTCGGTCGTTCGATCACGATCACGTGGCCGAAAACCGCACCTCGTTTGGACTCTCCTAGCTCCCTCTACCTATATATATGGGATCCCCTCCCCAAAAATCGCGGTACAAACCCTAGTCTCCCTCCTCATCATGCCACCGGACATTTCGTCCCCGCGCCGCACAATGTCCAGCCGCCGCCGCCACCTCACTCCGGCCAATCCAGCTTCGCCATGTCAGCCGAGCCGCCGGCGCGCCCAATCTCGCGTTGCCATGTGTCCCTGCCCTGCTCCCGCCGCCGCCGGCCCGTGCGGGCCCGAGGGAGGCCCTCCCGGCCCGGGTCGCCGCCGCCCGTTTCCTCTCTCCCGCGCCGCCCCTTGGC
>NC_057809.1:374523171-374545157 GCF_018294505.1 Triticum aestivum | reverse complement strand
TCCGGCAGCCGCGCCGCTGCGCCCGGCCCCTCATCGTCGCCGGTGCACCTCCCCTCTTCTCCGGCGCTACTGTTCTGGCCACGAGCTCCCCGGTGATCCTCGTTCTGCGTGCCGCCCGATCCGGATCTCAGATCTGAAAATCCTCCCACGGTTGACTTCCTCGTCCCTAACCCTAATTATTTTGCAATGTTCATCATGCTATAACTCCGCATCCGTAGCTCCGTTTTGGGCGTGTAGCATATCAAAATGTTCGTCTCAGAGAGCTCATCATTTCATCTCATTGCATCATTTTCATTTGAGCTCATCTTGATGCCCGAAATGCTGTTGGAAGAGAGCTATTTGAGTTAGTTGTCAGATCTGTTGCACCAAATAGCTATTTGTCATTTTTGCCATGATTAATGTGTGCATGATATGCTCATAAGCTCTACATGTGTTTTATTATATGTTTTGCCATCTTTACAGAGGTGCTATCCATGTATTTTTGTGATATGTGTGGTGACTAGAACAAGCTTGCAAAGTGGTGCATTCGTTAATGCTGATTTCAGGGACTTAGAATTTCTCTAAGTCCTTGATCTGTTTTTATCAATATGGCATATGTTCATGTTGTTTCCTTGTGATCCGTGCCTCTTTTGAGGATGCTCAGTAAGGATGATTTGTTAATCTTGTAGTGCTCTATCCATCCATGTCTTTGTTTGCGATTATGGAGCACCCTAGCTTGAGTCAATCGAGCTCTACTTTTGCTGTTTCATGAATCTGGGCAGATTGTCTACTTGTTAGCGATTTTGCCGAGGATGTTGTTGTTGATCCGTGCATGCTATGTTGTTGTTCTTGCCATGTATAGCTTATATAATGTGTATTCTTGATGGGTTTATGCTTAGATTGTCATGCCTTGCTCTGTAGTGAGTGCATCGAGCTCGTAAACATGCCTACTCGTTAAGATATTTGCATGCTCCACTTTTTTTCTCTAAGTCTGAGATCTGATTATGTTTTTGCCACGTTCACATGCTTGCAATTGTATTTCCTGATCCCTTTTGGCTCAAGGTCACTAAGGGAGTTTTGTTAAGCTCTTTGAGTAGCTCCATGCCATGCCTTGCTTTGCCATGTTAAGTTCCTGTAGCATATAGTTTTCATGCTCCAAAGTGTGCTATCTGATCTGAAATTGCAGACTATTGTTAATTTCACCTAGTCTGAAACCTGTTTATCGTTTGAGTTTTTGCCATGCTTGTTTGAACCTGTTAATGGATGAATTAGCCGTAGCTCAGTGTTCATATTTTGTCAAGCATCATGAGTGGATCCCTGTCATGTATTTTGTTGTCATGTTTGAGTGCTGTAGCATAATTATCTCGATGCATTTAGATGGCTACTTGCTGTTTATCGCAGACCGGTGCCATATTTGTTTTGCTTGCCATTTCCAAACCGTGCATCCGATTCCGGTGTTCTTTATATCGATTTCAACCGAAATCGCCTCACCTTTCCAGTGACACTCTTGTATTTCCATGTTGAGGCCAGGTTCAATCATTTATTTCCAAATCATGCATATGCATCGCATCCCGCATATCATACCATGTTCATGTGTGGTTTGTTTACTATGTTGTGTGCTTCTTTCCGGTGTTGATTCTTCGTGTTGTTTCTGGTAACGTCGTGCTTGTGAGGAACCGTTCGTCTACGTCTGTTTGTCTTCTTCATGGACTCATTCTTCTTCCTTGCGGGATTTCAGACAAGATAACCATACCCTCGAAATCACTTCTATCTTTGCTTGTTAGTTGCTCGCTCTTTTGCTATACCTATGCTGCGATACCTAACACTTGCCTATCATGCCTCCCATATTGTTGAACCAAGCCTCTAACCCACCTAGTCCTAGCAAACCATTGTTTGGCTATGTTACCATTTTGCTCAGCCCCTCTTATAGCGTTGTTAGTTGCAGGTGAAGATTGAAGTTTGTTCCTTGTTGGAACATGGAGATGTTGTTCCTTGTTGGAACATGTTTACTTGTTGGGATATCAGAATATCTTTTATTTAATAAATGCATCTATATACTTGGTAAAGGGTGGAAGGCTTGGCCTTATGCCTGGTGTTTTGTTCCACTCTTTCCGCCCTAGTTTCCGTCATATCGATGTTATGTTCCCGGATTTTGCGTTCCTTACGCGGTTGGGTTATAATGGGAACCCCTTGACAGTTCGCCTTGAATAAAACTCCTCCAGCAAGGCCCAACTTTGGTTTTAACATTCACCACCTAGCCTCTTTTTCCCTTGGGTTACGCCAGCCCAAGGGTCATCTTTGTTTTTAACCCCCCCCCCGGGCTAGTGCTTGTCTAAGTGTTGGTCCAACCGAGCGATGTCCGGTGCTACCAGGGGCAACTCTGGGCTGGCCCACCCGACGTCTTGCTCATCCGGTGTGCCCTGAGAATGAGATATGTGCAGCTCCTATCGGGATTTGTCAGCACATCTGGGTGGTCTTGCTGGTCTTGTTTTACCATTGTCGAAATGTCTTGTAACCGGGATTCCGAGACTGATCGGGTCTTCCCGCTATAAGGAATATCCTTCGTTGACCGTGAGAGCTTGTGATGGGCTAAGTTAGGACACCCCTGCAGGGATTTGAACTTTCGAAAGCCGTGCCCGCGGTTATGGGCAGATGGGAATTTGTTAACGTCCGGTTGTAGAAAACCTGAAGTTGACCTTAATTAAAATACATCAACCGCGTGTGTAACCGTGATGGTCTCTTTCCGGCGGAGTCCGGGAAGTGAACACGGTGTTGGAGTTATGCTTGACGTAGGTTGTTCTAGGATCACTTCTTGGTCATAGTTTCTCGATCGTGCTTTGCCTTCTCTTCTCGCTCTCATTTGTGTATGTTAGCCACCATATTATGCTAGTCGCTTGCTGCAGCTCCACCTCATACCTTTACCTTACCCATAAGCTTAAATAGTCTTGATCGCGAGGGTGTGAGATTGCTGAGTCCCCGTGACTCATAGATACTTCCAAAACCAGCTTGCAGGTGCCGTTGAACCATGCAGATGACGCAATCAAGCTCAGGAGGAGCTCGATGAAGATCTTGTCCTTTATGTTGTTTCGTTGTAGTTGATCAGTAGTGGAGCCCAGTTGGGGTCGATCGGGGATCTGTGTAGCATTTGGGGTATTCTTCTTTTATTTTGGGTTCCGTAGTCGGACCTTGATTGTATCTGGATGTTGTAATGCTTTTATTCATGTACTTGTGTGAAGTGGCGATTGTAAGCCAACTATGTATCTTTTTCACTTATGTATTACATGGGTTGTTTGCGAAGATTACCTCACTTGCGACATTGCTTTCAATGCGGTTATGCCTCTAAGTCGTGCTTCGACACGTGGGAGATATAGCCGCATCGAGGGTGTTACACATAGGAACATGTATAAGTTATTGAGAAAGCAATAGCAATAAACTGAACGATCATAGTGCTAAGCTAAGGGATGGGTCAAGTCAATCACATCATTCTCTAATGATGTGATCCCGTTCATCAAATGACAACTCTTGTCCATGGCTAGGAAACTTAACCATCTTTGATTAACGAGCTAGTCAAGTAGAGGCATACTAGTGACACTAATTTTGTCAATGTATTCACACCTGTACTAAGTTTCCGGTTAATACAATTCTAGCATGAATAATAAACATTTATCATGATATAAGGAAATATAAGTAACAACTTTATTATTGCCTCTAGGGCATATTTCCTTCAGTCTCCCACTTGCACTGGATTGAATAATCTAGATTACATAGTAATGATTCTTACACCCATGGAGTCTTGGTGTTGATCATGTTTTTCTTGTGGGAGAGGCTTAGTCAACAGGTCTGCAACATTCAGATCCGTATGTATCTTGCAAATCTCTATGTCTCCCTCCTTGACTTGATCGCGGATGGAATTGAAGCGTCTCTTGATGTTTTTGGTTCTCTTGTGAAATATGGATTCCTTTGCCAAGGCAATTGCACCAGTGTTGTCACAAAAGATTTTCATTGGACCCAATGCACTAGGTATGACACCTAGATCGGATATGAACTCCTTCATCCAAACTCCTTCATTTGCAGCATTGCATACATGATAGAACCTATGGCTGAAGCATAGGGAATGACCATTTTCTCTCTATCTTCTGCAGTGGCCGAGCATTGAGTCTGACTCAACTTTACACCTTCTAACACAAGCAAGAACCCTTTCTTTGCTTGATCCATTTTTAACTTCTTCAAAACTTTATCAAGGTATGTGCTTTGTGAAAGTCCAATTAAGCATCTTGATCTATATCTATAGATCTTGATGCCTAATATATAAGCAGCTTCATCGAGGTCTTTCATTGAAAAATTCTTATTCAAGTATCCTTTTATGCTATTCAAAATTTCAGTATCATTTCCGATCAACAATATGCAATCCACATATAATATCAGAAATGCTACAAAGCTCCCACTCACTTTGTTGTAAATACAGGCTTCTGCAAAAGTCTGTATAAAACCATATACTTTGATCACACTATCAAAGCATATATTCCAACTCCGAGAGGCTTGCACCAGTCCATAAATGGATCGGTGGAGCTTGCACACTTTGTTAGCACATTTTGGATCGACAAAATCTTCTGGTTGCATCATATACAACTCTTCTTTAAGATATCTATTAAGGAATGCAGTTTTGACATCGATTTGCCAAATTTCATAATCATAAAATGTGGCAATTGCTAACATGATTCGGACAGACGTAAGCATCGCTATGGGTGAGAAGGTCTCATCGTAGTCAACTCCTTGAACTTGTTGAAAACATGTTGCAACAAGTCGAGCTTTGTAGACAGTAACATTACCGTCAGCGTCAGTCTTCTTGAAGATCCATTTACTCTCTATGGCTTGCCAATCGAGCAAGTCAACCAAAGTCCACACTTTGTTCTCATATATGGATCCCGTCTCAGATTTCATGGCCTCAAGCCATTTTACGGAATCTGGGCTCATCATCGCTTCCTCATAGTTCGTAGGTTCGTCATGGTCAAGTAACATGACCTCCAGAACAGTATTACCGTACCACTCTAGTGCGGATCTTACTCTGGTTGACCTACGAGGTTTGGTAGTAAATTGATCAGAAGTTTCATGATCATCATCATTAGCTTCCTCACTAATTGGTGTAGGAATCACTTCAACTGATTTCTCTGATGAACTACTTTCCAATAAGGGAGCAGGTACAATTTCCTCATCAAGTTCTACTTTCCTCCCACTCACTTCTTTCGAGAGAAACTTCTTCTCTAGAAAGGATCCATTCTTAGAAACGAATATCTTGCATTTGGATCTGTAATAGAAGGTGTACCCAATAGTCTCCTTTGGGTATCCTATGAAGACACATTTCTCCGATTTGGGTTCGAGCTTATCAGGTCGAAGCTTTTTCACATAAGTATCGTAGCCCCAAACTTTTCCAAACGACAACTTGTGTTTCTTGCCAAACCATAGTTCATAAGGTGTCGTCTCAACGGATTTCGATGGTGCCCTATTTAACGTGAATGCAGCCGTCTATAAAGCATAACCCCAAAACGATTGTGGTAAATCAGTAAGAGACATCATAGATCTTACCATATGTAATAAAGTGTGGTTACGACATTCGGACACACCATTACGCTGTGGTGTTCCAGGTGGCGTGAGTTGCGAAACTATTCTGCATTGTTTCAAATGAAGACCAAACTCGTAACTCAAATATTCTCCTCCACGATCAGATCGTAGAAACTTTATTTTCTTGTTATGATGTTTTTCCACTTCACTCTAAAATTCTTTGAACTTTTCAGATGTTTCAGACTTATGTTTCATCAAGTAGATATACTCATATCTGCTCAAATCATGTGTGAAGGTCAGAAAATAACGATACCCGCCACGAGCATCAACACTCATCGGTCCGCATACATCAGTATGTATTATTTCCAATAAGTGTGTTGCTCGCTCCATTGTTCCGGAGAATGGAGTCTTAGTCATGTTGCCCATGAGGCGTGGTTCGCAAGCATCAAGTGATTCCAAAATCCCATCAACATGGAGTTTCTTCATGCCCTTTATACCAGTATGACATAAACGGCAGTGCCACAAATAAGTTGCACTATCATTATTAAACTTATATCTTTTGGCTTCAATACTATGAATATGTGTATCACTACTATCAAGATTTAGTAAAAATAGACCACTCATCAAGGGTGCATGACCATAAAAGATATTACTCGTATAAATAGAACAACCATTTTCTATGATTTAAATGAATAACCGTCTCGCATCAAACTAGATCTAGATATAATGTTCATGCTTAACGCTGGCACCAAATAACAATTATTCATGTCTAAAACTAATCCCGAAGGTAGATGTGGAGGTAGCGTGCCGACATCGATCACATCAACTTTCGAACCATTTCCCACGCGCATCATCACCTCGTCCTTAGCCAATCTTCGCATAATCCGTAGCCCCTGTTTCGAGTTACAAATATTAGCAACAGAACCAGTATCAAATACCCAGGAGCTACTGCGAGCATTAGTAAGGTACACATCAATAACATGTATATCAAATATACCTTTCACTTTGTCATCCTTCTTATCCGCCAAATACTTGGGGCAGTTCCGCTTCCAGTGACCAGTCCCTTTGGATTAGAAGCACTCAGTCTCAGGCTTAGGTCCAGACTTGGGTTTCTTCACTTGAGCAGCAACTTGCTTGCTGTTCTTCTTGAAGTTCCCCTTCTTCCCTTTGCCCTTCTTCTTGAAACTGGTGGTCTTGTTGACCATCAACACTTGATGAACCTTCTTGATTTCTACCTCGGTAGGCTTTAGCATCGTGAAGAGCTCGGGGATTGTCTTATCAATCCCTTGCATATTATAGTTCATCATGAAGCTCTTGTAGCTTGGTGGCAGTGATTGAAGAACTCTGTCAATGACACTATCATCAAGAAGATTAACTCCCAACTGAGTCAAGTGGTTGTGGTACCCAGACATTCTGAGTATATGTTCACTGACAGAACTATTCTCCTCCATTTTGCAGCTGTAGACCTTATTGGAGACTTCATATCTCTCAATCCGGGAATTTTCTTGAAATATTAACTTCAACTCCTGGAACATCTCATATGCTCCATGACGTTCAAAATGTCGTTGAAGTCCTGGTTCTAAGCCATAAAGCATGGCACACTGAACTATCGATTAGTCATCAGCTTTGCTCTATCAGACGTTCTTAACATTGTCAGCAGCATCTGTAGCAGGCTTCTCACCCAGCGCTGCTTCCAAGACGTAATACTTCTATGCAGCAATGAGGATAATCCTCAAGTTACGGACCGAGTCCGTGTAATTTCTACCATCATCTTTCAACTTAGCTTTCTCTAGGAATGTATTAAAATTCAACGGAACAATAACACGGGTCATATATCTACAACAAAATAGACATGCAAATACTACCACGTACTAAGTTCATGGTAAATTTAAAGTTCAATTAATCATATTACATAAGAACTCCCACTTAGATAGACATCCCTCTAATCATCTAAGTGATCACGTGATCCATATCAACTAAACCATGTCCGATCATCACGTGAAATGGAGTAGTTTTCAAGGGTGAACATCACTATGTTGATCATATCTACTATAGGATTCACGCTCGACCTTTCGATCTCAGTGTTTCGAGGCCATATCTGCATATGCTAGGATCATTAAGTTTAACCCGAGTATTCTGCTTGTGCAAAACTGGCTTGCACACATTCTATGTGAACGTAGAGATTATCACACCCGATCATCATGTGGTGTCTCGGCACGACGAACTATAGCAACGGTGCATTCTCAGGGAGAACACTTATACCTTGAAATTTAGTGAGAGATCATCTTATAATGCTACCTCCGTACTAAGAAAAATAAGATGCATAAAGGATAAGCATCACATGCAATCAATATATGTGATATGATATGGCCATCATCATCTTGTGCCTTTGATCTCCATCTCCAAAGCATTGTCATGATCACCATCGTCATCGGCTTGACACCTTGATCTCCATCATAGTATCATTGCCATCTCGCCAACTATTGCTTCTACAACGACTATCGCTACCGCTTAGTGATAAAGTAAAGTAATTACATGGCGATTGCATTTCATACAATAAAGCGACAACCATATGGCTCCTGCCAGTTGCCGATAACTGTGTTACAAAGCATGATCATCTCATACAACAATTTATATAATCACGTCTTGACCATATCACATCACAACATGCCCTGCAAAAACAAGTTAGACGTCCTCTACTTTGTTGTTGCAAGTTTTACGTGGCTGCTACGGGCTTAGCAAGAACCGTCCTTACCTATGCATCAAAAACCACAACATGGTATAGTTATTGCTTTTTGCTCTTTAGAAAGAACCCTATTCATTGAATCCGATTCAACAAAAGTTCGGGAAACAGACACCCACTAGCCACCTGTGTGCGAAGCACGTCGGTAGAACCAGTCTCGTGTAAGCGTATGCGTGATGTCGGTCTCAGCCGCTTCATCCAATAATACCGCTGAATCAACAATCAACTAGTGACAGAAAGCAATATGTATATACCCACACCCACAACTCCTTTGTGTTCTACTTGTGCATATAACATCTACGCATAGACCTGGCTCGGATGCCACTATTGGGGAATGCAGTATTTCAAAAAATTTCCTACGATCACGCAAGATCTATCTAGGAGATGCATAGCAACGAGAAGGGGAGAGTACGTCTACATACCCTCTTAGACCAAAAGCGGAAGCATTATGAAACGCAGTTGATGTAGTCGACTGTCTTCGCGATCCAACCGATCAAGTACCGAATGCATGGCACCTTCATGATCTACACATGTTCAGCTCAGTGACGTCCCTCGTACTCTTGATCCAGTTGAGGCCGAGGGAGAGTTTCGTCAGCATGACGGCGTGATGACGGTGATGATGAAGTTACCGATGCAGGGCTTCGCCTAAGCACTACAACAATATGACCGAGGTGGAATTCTGTGGAGGGGCACCGCACACAACTAAACAATCAACTTGTGTGTCTATGGGATGCACCCTCCCCCATATATAAAGGAGTGGAGGAGGGGAGGGCCGGCCCTCTCTATGGCGCGCCCAAGGGGGATTCCTACTCCTAGTTGGAGTAGGTTTCCCCCCTTTCCCTAGTTGGAGTAGGAGAAGAAGGAAGAGGGAGAAGGAGAAAGGGAAAGGGGGGCCAGCCCCCCTTCCCAATTCGGATTGGGCTTGGGGGGTGGCATGCCCCCACCTTGGCCGCCTCCTCATCTCTCCCAATAAGGCACAATAAGGCCCATTGACTCCCCGGGGGGTTCCGGTAACCTCCCCGTACTCCGGAAAATACCCGAACTCATCCGGAACCATTCCGGTGTCCAAACATTGCCTCCCAATATATAGATCTTTATGTCTCGACCATTTCGGGACTCCTCTTCATGTTCGTGATCACATCCGGGACTCTGAACTACCTTCCGTACATCAAAACACATAAACTCATAATACTGATCGTCATCGAATGTTAAGTGTGCGGACCCTACGGGTTCGAGAACAGTGTAGACATGACTGAGACTCACTTCCGGTCAATAACCAGTAGCGGAACCTAGATGCTCATGTTGGTTCCTACCTATTCTACGAAGATCTTTATCGGTCAAACCGCATAACAACATACGTTGTTCCCTTTGTCATCGGTATGTTACATGCCCGAGATTCGATCGTCGGTATCTCAATACCTAGTTCAATCTCGTTACCATCAAGTCTCTTTACTCATTCCGTAATGTATTATCCCACAACTAACTCATTAGTCACATTGCTTGCAAGGCTTATAGTGATGTTCATTACCGAGAGGGCCCAGAGATACCTCTCTGATACACGGAGTGACAAATCCTAATCTCGACTATGCCAACTCAACAAACACCATCGGAGACACCTGTACAGCATCTTTATAGTCACCCAGTTACGTTGTGACGTTTGATAGCACACCAAGTGTTCCTCCGGTATTTGGGAGTTCCATAATCTCATAGTCATAGGAACATGTATAAGTTATGGAGAAAGCAATAGCAATAAACTAAACGATCATAGTGCTAAGCTAACAGATGGGTCAAGTCAATCACATCATTCTCTAATGATGTGATCCCGTTCATCAAATGACAACTCTTGTCCATGTCTAGGAAACTTAACCATCTTTGATTAACGAGCTAGTCAAGTAGAGGCATATACTGACACTCATTTTGTTTATGTATTCACACATGTACTAAGTTTTCGGTTAATACAATTCTAGCATGAATAATAAACATTTATCATGATATAAGTAAATATAAATAACAACTTTATTATTGGCTCCAGGGCATATTTCCTTCAACTTGTTCCTGCCGCTGATGCCCCGGGAGGGAAGAAAAACGGCAAGGCCTCTACCTCTGCCGGCAAGGCCCCTTCCGGCAAGACTTCCGACCCCAGCAAGGACTCCTGCACCTCCTCCGGCAAATGCGCCTCTTCGGAGCGCCGCATTACCGTTGAGGACGTGCCAGAGAGCTCTGCCAGCGGGAGCAAGTGGTCCAAGGGTAGCCCCGCCAGAAACTAAGAAGGTGCCCGTCAAGGAGGATGGCACATGTGGAGCTTTTACCATAAGCTCCACCCTCGACAGCAAATAGGAAAGCGCGCTTGTCGCCTTCCTGCGGGTGAATGTCGACGTGTTTGCATGCCAAGAATCCGACATCCCTGGCGTTCCCAGGGAGGTGATTGAGCACCGCCTTCATGTCTGTCCCCATGCGCGGCCCGTCAAGCAAAAGGTCAGAAAGCAAGCTTTGGAGCGACAAGAGTTCATATCAAAGAGATCAGGAAGTTGGAGGCGGCAGGCTTGGTCAGAGGGGTGCTCCACCCCATGTGGTTGGCCAGTCTAGTGGTAGTGCGTAACACAAATGGCAAGTGGAGGCTGTGTATTGACTATACATATATCAATAAGGCCTGTCCAAAGGATCCTTTCCCTTTTCCATGCATTGACCAAATAGTGGACTCCACTGCCGGGTGTGACATGATGTCATTCCTCGAGGCCTACTCAGGATACCACCAGATCTTCGTGATGAAGGAAGACGAAGAGAAAACTGCGTTCATCACCCCATGTGGTATATACTATTTTGTATGGATGCCTTTCAGGTTGAAAAGCGTGGGTTTGACATTTTCCCGAGCGGTCCAGATTGGTTTTGAGCCCTAGCTGCATAGAAATATGGATGCCTATACGGATGATATAGTATTCAAGACAAAAGACAAGGCCACACTCATGCAGGATCTGGACAAAACATTTTCCAACCTACGCAAGATCAACCTCAAGCTCAACCTAGAGAAGTGCGTGTTCGGCATCCCATCCGGCAAACTTCTTGGGTTTTTTGTGTCTCAATGTGGAATCGAAGCAAATCCTAACAATATCAAAGCAATTGAGCAAATTGAGGTGCCAAGACGAGTCAAAGATGTCTGTAGGCTTGTCGGCTGTGTTGCTGCTCTAAGTAGGTTCATCTCCAAATCTTCTGAGTGTGCCCTCCCCTTCTTCAAAGTTTTGAAGAAGGTGGGTCCAATGAAATGGACTCCGGAGGCAAAGGCAGCGCTGCAAGATTTGAAGAAGTACCTCTCCCCCACGCCAATACTAGTCACACCTAAACCGCAAGAGCCTTTGCTGCTATTTCTAGTGGCAACGAATCAAGTGGTTAGTGCTACACTAGTGGCACAGATTGAATTTGAGGAAGAAGCAGTAGTAGCAGCAAAGCCTTCGGATGATGAGCCGGAGCTCCCCCCGGCAGGGCCAGATGCCCGCAAGGCAGAACCTCCGGCGGAGCCTGGTCCCGGCAAGACGGAGTCCGCGCAAGCGAGCAAAGTCGAACAGAAGAAGAAGGTGGTGCAGCACCTGGTTTATATTGTCAGTTCCCTCTTGCAGGGGGCTAGATCAAGATATTATGGCATACAGAAGCTACTTTTCGGCCTTCTTATGGCCTCGAGAAAGTTGCGTCACTACTTCCAAGCGCATGAGATCACCGTCGTCACTCACCTCCCTTTGCAACGAATCTTGTACAATCCCGATGCCACTTGGAGGATTGTGGAGTGGGCGTTGAAACTGTCAAGCTTTGGCCTCAAATTTGAAAGCACTTCAACAATCAAGAGCCGAGCCTTGGCAGAGTTCATAGCGGAATGAACCTCAACGCCAGACGAAGAAGTTCGAGAGACCTCCCTTCCCGGCAAGGAGACGAGCCGTGATTGGATCATGTACTTTGACGGAGCTTTCTCGCTGCAAGGTACTGGTGCCGGCATGCTGCTCGTCGCACCCACCGAAGAGAGGCTCAAGTATGTGGTCCAGATGCACTTTCCCCGGGAAAAGTCAATGAATAACATGGTGGAGTACAAGGGATTGCTTGCCGGTCTCAGGATCGCTGCAGACCTCGGAATAAGGAAGCTCATCATCAGAGGTGATTCGCAGCTCGTCATCAAGCAAATCAACAAGGATTACCAGAGCCCGTTGATGGAAGCTTATGTGGATGAGGTGAGGAAGTTGGAAGAGCGTTTTGACAGCTGCAAGCAGAGCATGTTCCCCGAGCGGAGAACAGCATTGCCGATGACTTGTCGAAATGCGCTGCCCTCAAGTTGCCTATGGAACCAGGTAGCTTTGTGCTTCAATTGATGTAACACCCACGATGCGGCTATATCTCCCACATGTCGGAGCACGACTTAGAGGCATAACCGCATAGTAGGCATGTCACAATAGGGGTAATCTTTACACATCCCATGTACTGAATAAGAAAGGGATAAGGAGTTGGCTTACAATCGCCACTACACAATACATGAATATAGCATTACATCATCCAGATACAAACAAGGTCCGACTACGGAACAAAAATAAAATAAGACCACCCCTAATGCATAGGTCCCTGATCGCCCTGACTGGGCTCCACTACTAATCAACTGAAACGAAACAACAAAAAGAACAAGATCTTCATCGAGCTCCTCCTTGAGCTCGGTTGCGTCACCTACACGGTTATCATCGGCACCTGCAACTGTTTGAAGTAATCTGTGAGTCATGGGGACTCAGCAATCTCACACCCTCGCGATCAAGACTATTTAAGCTTATGGGTAGGAAAAGGTAGTGAGGTGGAGCTGCAGCAAGCACTAGCATATATGGTGGCGAACTTACGCAAAAGAGAGCGAGAAGAGAAACAAAGCACGGTCAATAAACTATCATGATCAAGAAGTGATCCTGAAACTACTTACGTTCAAACATAACTCCAAAACCATGTTCACTTTCCGGACTCCGCCGAGAAGAGACCATTACAGCTACACACGCGGTTGATGCATTTTAGTTAAGTTAAGTGTCAAGTGCTCTACAACCGAACATTAACAAATTCACATCTGCCCATAACCGCGAGCACGGCTTTCGAAAGTTCAAAACCCTGCAGGGGTGTCCCAACTTAGCCCATCACAAGCTCTCACGGTCAAAGAAGGATATTCCTTCTCCCAGGAAGACCCGATCAGACTCAGAATCCCAGTTACAAGACATTTCGACAATGGTAAAACAAGACCAGCAAAGCCACCTGATGTGCCGACAATCCCGATAGGAGCTGCACAAATCTTGTTCTCAGGGCAACACCGGATGAGACATCCTAGAAGTAAAACCAACCCTCAAGTTTCCCCGAGGTGGCCCCGCAGTCTACTCAGTTCGGACCAACATTTAGAGAAGCACTGGCCCGGGGGGGTTAAAATAAAGATGACCCTTGAGTCTGCAGAACCCAAGGGAAGGTGATAGGTTGTTAGTGCAAATGTAAAACCAAGGTTGGGCCTTGCTGGAGGATTTTTATTCAAGGCGAACTGTCAAGGGGTTCCCATTATAACCCAACCACATAAGGAATGCAAAATCAAGGAACATAACACCTGTATGACGGAAACTAGGGCGGCAAGAGTGGCACAAAACACCAGGCATAAGGCCGAGCCTTCCACCCTTTACCAAGTATATAGATGCATTAATTAAATAAGAGATATTGTGATATCCCAACAATAATCATGTTCCAACAAGCAACAAACTCCATCTTCACCTGCAACTAACAACGCTATAAGAGGGGCTGAGCAAAGTGGTAACATAGCCAAACAACGGTTTGCTAGGACAAGGTGGATTAGAGGCTTGACATGGCAATATTGGAGGCATGATATAGCAAGTGGTAGGTATCGCGGCATAGCAATAGAGCGAGCAACTAGCAAGCAAAGATAGAAGTGATTTCGAGGGTATGATCAACTTGCCTGAGATCCCGCAAGGAAGAAGAACGAGTCCATGAAGGAGACAAACAGACGTAGTCGAACGGATCCTCACAACTCTAGAACGGAACTGAAGTTAATGACAGAGGCAACCCGGAAAGAAGCAAGCAACATAGTAAACAACCATCACATAACCAAGGCATGATGCAAAATCAAGTATGATGCATGTCCGGTTTAAATATGCATGGCATGGCAAAGGGCACAAACAAAACAACAAGTTAAGTGGAGCTCAATATGCAACGAGTTGCATATTGACGGAACACCACATCAATTATTTAGTTCTCTCTCGTTTAACTACTCAACAATATTAAATGTTGGTTAGCATGGCAAGAGGAGAAGCATAAAGAAATTATCTATTTAGGCAAGTTTAAATGAGGCCGGAAACATCAAACAACAATTCTGGTAAAACCTCATGTGCATTAACAATTTAATGCAACAACAAATTAAACATTTTAAAAGTTGTTATCATGATGCGGATGACATGTTCAAGTTTATGCAATTTTATGAAAATGTTGACATGAGCATTATGAAGCATTTGTCATCGTGGTGGAAACGATAGGGGTGCCACGGCAACGATAACAAAAACGATGCCATGGCAACATTCCGATGATCCGGAAGCTCCCGAAGATACCGGTGCAAAAGGAAGTGGGTGTGAGTGTCAACAAATGGTGGGAGTGATCCCGATAACCGTGTGTCCCACATGACGGTGGCAAGGAAACGAGGAACGTGCAAGGATCAATTCGGGCATGGAGCAAACACAGGCAACTCATACAACACATCACAAGCATTCGTTCTTGGACGGTCGCCTCGGGGTTATACCTTCGAAGCATGCAATCGGGATGGTTCGGGTTCATCGAGGGAAGTAGAGGAAGTAGTGGTACTTTCGGGCCTCGGCGACGGAAGAGGTACAGACGTTCTCAAGGCACTTGTCGGTCTGGACTTGGTGTAGTTGTACATGGCAAACGTAGTGGTACTCGGAGTCTTGTCAAACCCAAGCGACGATAGTCATACACGACGCGTTGTGGAAGTAGTTGTACTCGCGGACTTCGGCGGCGGTAGTCGTTCAGGGTCTTGGCGGTTCGTCGCGTAGCCGTACATGTTCGACGTGGTACACGGTTCGAAGTCGTGCATGTCCCGTAGATGTTCAGGGTCACCGCGAGGAACTTGTCGAATCCAAGGTCTCAGTCGTCAGTAGTGGTACACGTTTCGATGGTGAACTTGATGAACTCGACTCCCTTCAGGGTTGTCGCGGTACTAGGGGTCTTCGGACCCGCAGGTCTCGTTCTTGCGACAATAGTTGAACTTGAGTTATTGGTTCATGGGTCTTCGGCGTCGGTAGTCGTTCTAGGCACCAGGTGTCGAGGTACTTGGCGTTCTTCGGACTTGCTGGTCTCGTTGAAACAAAGGGGTAGTTGGTACAATCCGCGTAGTCGGGCACTTGTCGTCGAGGGACTTGATGGTCTTCACAAAACGAAGGGGTACTCGGAAAAACCCTGTTCTTCGGAGGTCGACGGTAGTGGTTCCCATATCAACAGGGTGTGGTTGTACTTGACAGGTCCGGTCTTGGCGTGCGAACGAAGGATTACAGAAGCATGGGGGTGCAAGTGGTGCCGAGGTGGAATTTTGCAGCGATCATGGAGAGCCTCGGGGCTGCATCACGGCAGTCCAACGACAAGAAGCAGTCACGGTCTTGGCGACGGCGTATAGAAGAGAACGGAGAGGTGCTCGGGGAAACCGGAGCAGAGCAAGGTCCGAGGCGAGGCGGCTGTCAAGGAGGAGTTGGGCGGAGCAGAACCAAGGCAGCAGTGGAGCTCTGAGCTTGGTCCATGGCGGCACCTGTGGACGATGGTGGATCGAGGGGAGGCGCCGCAAGGACTTGCCAGATCCTACGCGAGGAGGATGAGAGCGGTTGGACGGCGTGGTCGCCTCACCATGACCCGAGGCATGGGAGGAGCGGGCTTGGGGCGGCCAGCGAGGGCGCACGAGGACCCGCCGGAACCAAGGCCAGGGCAGCGGTTGGAGAGGCGGACGAGCTCTAGGATGGCGCGGGAGGTCCGGCGCAGCGTCCTGGCCAGGCACGGGGAAAAGGAGGCGATGGTTGATACGGGGGGTGAGGGTGCCATGGGAAGGCGGAGTTCCTGCTCGGGGAGGCGCAAGAGATGGGCGCCGTGGTGCCCTGAAGATGGACGAGGCACGGGGAGAAGGAGAGGGAGGTTGGCGCTGTAGAGGGATGCACGTGAGGAAGAGGAGGACGAGGGGATCGGGCGCTGGCGGCGGAGGGAGAGCGATGGGATCATGGGAGTGGGGATCGGGCTAGGTTACAATTATAGGTTAGGTGGGCCGGGGGAGTGGGCCTGCTGGAGCGAAGCTAGGTCTACCAGGGGAAGGAAGGCCTAGGGGGGTCGGCTGGGCCTAAAGGGCCTGGCTGCAGATGGCCTATAGGCCGGCTGGGCCGGCTCTCTCTCTCTCTCTCTCTCACTCTAAAGAACAAAAAAGCAGAGATATGAAAGAAAAAGAAAGAGAGGTTAGGGGAAAAAGTTGGACATGTCGATAATTTCCCTGGACTCATAAAAATATGAGGAATTTAAATAAAATGAGTAAAGGAATTTTTGAGAGGATAAAGTTCACACAAAGGAACATGTTTGAATTTTTTAAGCCTATTTGAAAAGACTCTAAACGGGCTGAGATTTGAGGAGATGATCCCACACATTAGATGTGATTTATGGGCAAATTTGGGACATTTATAGATGAAGTAAAATTGCAACTCAATTCTACTAAAAGGCCCTAGAGGAAGAAATGAAGTTGAGTTGGATAAAAGAAATTTCAAGAACGGTGCAAATGTGTTATGGTTGATTCCAAGACAATGGAATGGTTTTATATAGCTACCTAAATATTGGGTGGATATGTTATAAAGAGAAACACCATGTGCATTCCCTCGATTTAAATAGATCGAAAGAGCTATGCAATTTATTTAGTTGAGTTGAGGTGCAAAGATTAAAGACATGATGGCATGATGACATGATGCAATGCACATGATGCAAAGAGGAATGCAAGAAGCAAAACAAAACACATGACGAAACCAGGAATCCATGGAAGGCATCTGAATCTCCGGTCTTGGGGTGTTACAACACTCCACCACTACGAGAGGATCTCGTCCCGAGATCTAGGATGGCACCGGAGAGAAAACGGAAGAGAAAGAGAAGAGGTAAAATTAAGTAGCTTCTTTGAAACGAGTGAAACCAAAGAACCTTGAAAGGTTAAACCATCTCCGAGAATAGAATACAACGACGATGAACAAAGTTTAAAGCACTCTGTTAGAAAAGAGAAACAAGGAAGAACAAATTCGGACAACACTCCGGTTGAAATGAGATGCAAGACTTGATAAGGCAAAAAGAACTTGAGCAGAGGGTACAACACTCCGGTTAAATGGATATGCAAAGGACAGAGCACGATCCTCACCATTCAAGATGATGAGAGAAAAGAGCAACATCAAAAAGTCTCCGGAAGAATGAAATAATGGAATGGAATGAACGTAGGGAAACAAGATCTTGGGAGAGCACGCTTACAACAAATGCTAGAACGGAGTTGTTGGATTATCAACAACGAAAGGATAAGCTTGATATGGGTTTATGGAATACATCTCAAAATTATGAGGTGACAACCTGCCACTCACGGGAAAAAGATTTGATTGAGAGCTAGAAAAGATAAAAAGCGTCTTCCACCGAGGTGATAAGAAAACTTGGATCATAGGTAATCATCACCAAGAGCAACATTCCCAATGAAAGGCTTTAGGTGAAACATATACCAAGATAACTCCAAGGAAGAAAAAGACGGGTTTAAATATCTCATTCCTGAACTTGTGAATCGTGAAACACAAAGAAATTGTCAAGAATGACATAACACCACCTCAAAAGATAAGGTATAAAGAATTGCACTTCGGAATGCAATATGAAGAAGGCTTGAACTCCTCAAAACAAGACATGTGTTGAACACCATGTTTATTTTTAGAGTATAGCTTTGTGGATCTTATCTTCAAGAGAAACCTTGAAGAACAATTGAAGAATGAAAAGAATCCTTGGCGAACCACCATGTAGAAAACTCTCGAATAACTCCAGATGGATTAAAAGAAGGTCACAAGGAAAGGAGGCTTGAAAAAGAAAGAGAAGTTGAAAACAGAAGGTGAAGCCTTATAATGATTTAGATGGATCTCCGTGGTGATATAATTGCGAAATACCTGGAACTCCGGAGAAGAAAGATGAACAAATGAAAACAAGAATTTTGACGAACCTCCGGAATAAGGAATTAATCACTTGGATGAAACAAGAGTAAGAATTATGTTGTGCGTATCCTTCACCAATTTAAATTGATGACGAGGAAACGGATTTGGCATACTACTTATTCTCGTAGAAATGGATTAAGGGAGATATAGCTAACTTGATAAGGTCTTTAACGATCCACCGGTAGGATTGAAACAACGAATAAATTGATATGATAAACAAGAAGAGAAATCTTGAAAGAACCACCATAAGAATTAAAATGACCGAAGAGAAGATAGAGGAACACCGGGAAGAATTATGAAATGAACGAAGATACTTGGGGAAATTTAGATAAAAGTGAACTAAGAGATCCCGAGCTGATTAGAGAAAATTGAATGATGCACCGGTAAGATTTGGAGAACGAGAGCTCAAGGATGGAATGAATAATTCTGAGATGATGGTCTTCAGAGAATCAAACTGAGAAGAATCTTTGAATTGCTCCAGATGGGTGAAAATAATTATCACAGTCAAAAACAATTATGAGAGGATGGCATAAGGCTAGCAGCAGGAATCTTGAAGAGAATGGAGCAAGATATGGAGGAAAAACTCTTCTTCGGTCTTCAAAATCTGAGAATAACGACGAGAAACACCACCATGAATTGTTTAGACACTCCGGGAGAATCAAAAACGAAGAGGTTGAGCCAACAATGAAAAGAATTTGAAAGATCTTGGGGAAAGACATTTGACTGATGATGATTCATTCTTATGTCAAACTTGGAGAATAATTTGAGGGTAACTCCGGGAAAATAGAAGAGTCAGGTAAGATCCTGGGAAAAGACCTGTGGGTTAGGGCCCACTCAAAAGATACACAGTAGAACGATTTAAAAGAGAGAATGCACCGGTTGAGTTAAATAGCTTGGATGAGATAACATCCTCAAAAGAACTTGCACGAATTGAGAATGGAAACTTGAATCTTCTGAGATTTCTTGAGCACTCCGGAACAATTGAATAGCAAGAAGTGAACAATTAAGAGGTGCACCGGCATGAGAAAGCATTTGAAACAAGAAAATGATATGATCAACAATGCTTGACTTGAATCCACCGGAGAAGAAAAGAGAACGAAGAATGATAACTAGAAGCTCCGTTAGTATCTTCCTGAGAATCACCGAATAAGAGCACTGAAAGAAAGGAATGAAGAGACTTCACATCCATAAAAGGATACTTGAATAAGAAATCTGAGTCCTCGAAGAAAAAGGGTGGGAGGGCAGGAAAACAAAGGAAACTTGGGATAGATGAAGCAAACACCGTTGAGAAGAACTGATAATTGATCTCGCGAATGTTGAAATGATTGGATCCACTTGAAGAGAAAACACGCCGGATGAAAAAGGACTGACATGACAATCTCGATTATCATGAAGGATTAGTATTCACATAGGAATATGAGAACACCACTTAGGAAAGGTATGGAATCAACATTTGACTTCGAAGCAACTCGAATACCACAACTGAAAACAAAACAAAGGATTGGCTTGCAGAAAAAGCCTGAACAAACATATGATAGAGATTTCGTCCGAAGTTTTTGTGGTGGGGCCCACATGGGCTCGATCATACATCACCATCATGTACAAGGCAGTGCACATGACATATGAAGCGTCCCCGAGTCAGCATAGCCAAGGACTCTTTAAGACACAATGAGACCACTGTAAAACCAAACGTGGATAGGCGGACCACTAGACGTCGAACCCCAATCTCATATCATGCATCTGTCGGAAAGATATCCTAGGAGCTACTTGAATTCCCACTTATAAACTCCCAAAACTTACCGGTTATGCAATCAGGTGTTGGGGATAAAGGAGAAGCATAATATCTCACCCAATACTAACAAATCCTACATCCAGCTGTATTCATCCTTCAACCCATAACCAAGAAACCTTCGGAAATCATTTACCTCAACCTTCGAAAAGCATCCGTTATACGAGTTATGGCAATACTCCCGAACTCCCGGCCCAGTACTGGGTGGCATCGAGGTTATCTCACCAACAACTGCATAAAAGAGATTTTTGATGTCGGCGAAACTCAGGTATTCCAGAATTGTAACGATAAAATTGTGACGACAACACCTCGGAGCTCAACTCCCCGGGACACTGCCACAACCCCTAAATGTCAGGAGGCACCAAGAACAATGTTCTCGTCACAAAACCATCGGAACGATTCCAAGATACTCGCGTGATCCTAACATTTTTTAGTGAAATTTGAGAAGAGAAGGGTCAAAACTCTACGTCAGGAGACCTCACCAGAGCGATGAAGGGACTGGGAAGTAGAAAGAATCCTACTCTCCGATATATATAATCCTATAAGACTCAAAACAATTTTCTAGAGTCAACAACACCAGCGATTCGATCAAGTAGGGGGCTCCTAAGTCGGGGAAGGCTCTGATACCAACTTGTAACACCCACGATGCGGCTATATCTCCCACGTGTTGGAGCATGACTTAGAGGCATAAACGCATAGTAGGCATGTCACAATAGGGGTAATCTTTACACATCCCATGTACTGAATAAGAAAGGGATAAGGAGTTGGCTTACAATCGCCACTCCAAACAATACATGAATATAGCATTACATCATCCAGATACAAACAAGGCCCGACTACGAAACCAAAATAAAAGAAGACCACCCTAATGCATAGGTCCCCGATCGCCCCGACTGGGCTCCACTACTGATCAACTGAAACGAAACAACAAAAAGAACAAGATCTTCATCGAGCTCCTCCTTGAGCTCGGTTGCGTCACCTGCACGGTTATCATCGGGGCCTACAACTGTTTGAAGTAATCTATGAGTCACGGGGACTCAGCAATCTCACACCCTCACGATCAAGACTATTTAAGCTTATGGGTAGGAAAAGGTAGTGAGGTGGAGCTGCAACAAGCACTAGCATATATGGTGGTTAACTTATGCAAAAGGGAGCGAGAAGAGAAACAAAGCACGGTCGATAAACTATCATGATCAAGAAGTGATCCTGAAACTACTTACGTTCAAACATAAGTCCAAAACCGTGTTCACTTCCCGGACTCCGCCGAGAAGAGACCATCACGACTACACACGCGGTTGATGCATTTAAGTTAAGTTAAGTGTCAAGTTCTCTACAACCGGACATTAACAAATTCCCATCTGCCCAAAACCGCAGGAACGACTTTCAAAAGTTCAAAACCCTGCAGGGGTGTCCCAACTTAGCCCATCCCAAGCTCTCACGGTCAACGAAGGATATTCCTTATCCCAGGAAGACCCGATTAGACTCGGAATCCCGGTTACAAGACATTTCGACAATGGTAAAACAAGACCAGCAAAGCCACCCGATGTGCCGACAATCTCGATAGGAGCTGCACAAATCTCGTTCTCAGGGTAACACCGGATGAGACATCCTACGAGTAAAACCAACCCTCAAGTTTCCCCGAGGTGGCCCCGTAGTCTACTTAGTT
>NC_057809.1:374500608-374522911 GCF_018294505.1 Triticum aestivum | reverse complement strand
GGTTAAAATAAAGATGACCCTTGAGTCTGCAGAACCCAAGGCAAGGTGATAGGTTGTTAGTGAAAATGTAAAACCAAGGTTGGGCCTTGCTGGAGGAGTTTTATTCAAGGTGAACTGTCAAGGGGTTCTCATTATAACCCAACCACATAAGGAACGCAAAATCAAGGAACATAACACCAGTATGACGAAAACTAGGGCGGCAAGGGTGGAACAAAACACCAGGCATAAGGCCGAGCGTTCCACCCTTTACCAAGTATATAGATGCATTAATTAAATAAGAGATATTGTGATATCCCAACAATAATCATGTTCCAACAAGGAACAAACTCCATCTTCACCTGCAACTAACAACACTATAAGAGGGGCTGAGCAAAGCGGTAGCATAGCCAAACAACGGTTTGCTAGGACAAGGTGGGTTAGAGGCTTGACATGGCAATATGGGAGGCATGATATAGCAAGTGGTAGGTATAGCGGCATAGCAATAGAGCGAGCAACTAGCAAGCAAAGATAGAAGTGATTTCGAGGGTATGGTCATCTTGCCTGAGATCGCGCAAGGAAGAAGAACGAGTCCATGAAGGAGACAAACGGACGTAGTCGAGCGGATCCTCAAAACTCCGGAACGGAACCGAAGCTAACGGGAGAGGTAACCCGGAAAGAAGCAAGCAACATAGTAACAGCCATCACATAACCAAGGCATGATGCACAATCAAGTATGATGCATATCCGGTTTAAGTATGCATGGCATGGCAAAGGGAACAAACAAAACAACAAGTTAAGTGGAGCTCAATATGCAACGAGTTGCATATTGACGGAACACCACATCAATTATTTAGTTCTCTCTTGTTTAAGTACTCAACAATATTAAATGTTGGTTAGCATGGCAAGAGGATAAGCATAATGAAATTATCTATTTAGGCAAGTTTAAATGAGGCTGGAAACATCAAACAACAATTCCGGTAAAACCTCGTGTGCATTAACAATTTAATGCAACAACAAATTAAACATTTTAAAAGTTGTTATCATGATGCGGATGACATGTTCAAGTTTATGAAAATGTTGACATGAGAATTATGAAGCATTTGTCATCGTGGCGGAAACGATAGGGGTGCCATGGCAACGATAATGAAAACGGTGCCACGGCAACGTTCCGATGATCCGGTAGCTCCCGAAGATACGGGTGCGAAAGGAAGTGGGTGTGAGTTTCAACAGATGGTGGGAGTGATCCTAGTAACCGGGTGTCCCACATACCGGCGGCAAGGAAACAAGGAACGTGCAAGGATCAATTCGGGCATGGAGCAAACACAGGCAACTCATACAACACATCACAAGCGTTCGTTCTCGGACGGTCGTCTCGGGGTTATACCTTCGAAGCATGCAATCGGGATGGTTCGGCTTCGTCGAGGGAAGTACAGGAAGTAGTGGTACTTTCGGGCCTCGGCGATGGAAGAGGTACAGATGTTCTCAAGGCACTTGTCGGTCCGGACTTGGTGTAGTTGTACATGGCAAACGTAGTGGTACTCGGAGTCTTGTCAAACCCAAGCGACGGTAGTCGTACATGACGCGTTGTGGAAGTAGTTGTACTCGCGGACTTCGGCGGCGGTAGTCGTTCAGGGTCTTGGCGGTTCGTCGTGTAGCCCTACATGTTCGACGTGGTACACGGTTCGAAGTCGTGCATGTCCCGTAGATGTTCAGGGTCACCGTGAGGAACTTGTCGAATCCTGGGTCTCAGTCGTCGTTAATGGTACACTTTTCGAAGGTGAACTTGACGAACTCGACTCCCTTCGGGGTTGTCGTGGTACTTGGGGTCTTCGGACTCGCCGGTCTTGTTCTTGCGACAATAGTTGAACTTGAAGTTATTGGTTCATGGGTCTTCGACTTGGTAGTCGTTCTAGGCGCCTGGTGTCGAGGTACTTGGCGTTCTTCGGATTTGCTGGTCTCGTCAAAACGAAAGGGTACTTGGTACAATTCGCGTAGTCGTGCACTTGTCATCGATGGACTTGATGGTCTTGTCAAAACGAAGGGGTACTCTTCAAAACCATGTTCTTTAGAGGTCGACGGTAGTGGTTCCCGTATCAACATGGTGTGGTTGTACTTGACGGGTCTGGTCTTGGCGTGCGAACGAAGGATCACAGAAGCATGGGGGAGCAAGTGGTGCCGAGGTGGAATTTTGCAGCGATCATGGAGAGCCTCGGGGCTGCATCTCGACAGTCCAACGACATGAAGCGGTCACGGTCTTGGCGACGGCATATAGTAGAGAACGGAGAGGTGCTCGTGGAAACTGGAGCAGAGCAAAGTCCGAGGCGAGGAGGCTGTCAAGGAGGAGTTGGGCGGAGCAGAACCAAGGCAGCAGGGGAGCTCTGAGCTCGGTTCATGGCAGCAGTTGTGGACGATGGTGGATCGAGGGGAGGCGGCGCAAGGACTCGCCTGATCCTACGCGAGGAGGATGAGAGCGGTCGGCCGGCGTGGTCACCTCACCATGACCCGAGGCATGGGAGGAGCGGGCTTGGGGTGGCCTGCGAGGGCGCACGGGGCCCCGCCGGAACCGAGGCTAGGGCAGCGGTTGGAGAGGTGGACGAGCTCTAGGATGGCGCGGGAGGTCCGGCGCGGCGTCCTGGCGAGGCACGGGGCAGAGGAGGCGATGGTTGATACGGGGGGTGAGGGCGCCATGGGAAGGCGGAGTTCCTGCTAGGGGAGGCGCAAGAGATGGGCGCCGTGGTGCTCTGAAGATGGACGAGGCACGGGGAGAAGGAGAGGTAGGTTGGCGCTGTAGAGGGAGGCGCGTGAGGAAGAGGAGGTCGAGGGGATCGGGCTAGGTTAGAATTATAGGTTAGGTGGGCCCGGGGAGTGGGCCTGCTGGAGCGCAGCTGAGCCTAGCAGGGGAAGGAAGGCCTAGGGGGGTCGGCTGGGCCTAAAGGGCCTGGCTGCGGATGGCCTATAGGCCGGCTGGGCTGGCTCTCTCTCTCACTCTGAGATATGAAAGAAAAAGAAAGAGAGGTTAGGGGGGAAATTTGGACATGTGGATAATTTCCATGGACTTGTAAAAATATGAGGAATTTAAATAAAATGATGAAAGGAATTTTAGAGAGAATAAAGTTCACACAAAGGAACATGTTTGAATTTTTGAAGCCCATTAGAAAAGACTCTAAACGGGCTGAGATTTGAGGAGATGATCCCACACATTAGATGTGATTTATGGGAAAATTTGGGACATTTATGGATCAAGTAAAATTGCAACTCAATTCTACTAAAAGGCCCCAAAGGAAGGAATGAAGTTGAGTTGGATAAAAGAAATTTCAAGAACGGTGCAAATGTGTTATGGTTGATTCCAAGACAATGGAATGGTTTTATATAGCTCCCTAAATATTGGGAGGATATGTTATAAAGAGAAACACCATGTGCATTCCCTCGATTTAAATAGATCGAAAGATCTATGCAATTTATTTAGTTGAGTTGAGGTGCAAAGATTAAAGACATGATGGCATGATGACATGATGCAATGCACATGATGCAAACAGGAATGCAACAAGCAAAACAAAACCCATGACGAAACCCAGAATCCATGGAAGGCATCTGAATCTCCGGTCTTGGGGCGTTATAGTTGACCCAACCATCCATTGAGACATCAGCAGGACAGAACAAGCGAAGGAAGGGAGGCCCCATCAAGTACTTTCCCGCTGAGCTCCCAGGAGCTGCCAGCAAAGACGTTGCCGGATGCTCCAAGCTTGCCGGGGAGCAGAAATCTCCGGTGGGGCCCCAAGCCCCGACCGTAGAGGCAGTTGCCCCTGCGGCCGAAGATGAGACTTTAGTCCTTGCCATCAAGCCCTAGGCTCCGGCATGGATGCATCACACCGTATGTTTCCTCCAAACAGGGGAACTCCTGAGGAACAGGAAGAGGCAGAGAAAGTAGCCCGTCAATCCAGCATGTAACAGTTTGTGGATGATGCCCTATACAGAAGGAGACCGAATGGTGTGAAACTAAAGTGCATTCCTTGGGATGACGGACTCGAGCTGTTGGCAGAGATACATGAAGGCATGTGTGGCTCCCACATAGGGTCGAGAGCCCTTGCCAGCAAAGTGTTCCAGCAAGATTTCTTTTGGCCCACCGCTCTCCAGGATGCAACTGCACTAGTAACCAAGTGTGAAGCATGCCAGTTCCATTCAAAGAAGCTTCATCAGCCGGTTCAAGCCCTTCAAACAACCCCTCTTTCCTGGCCATTTTTGGTCTAGGGGCTCGACATACTGGGCCCCTTTCCCCGTGCTGTTAGGGGCTTTGAATACTTGTACGTCGCAATCGACAAGTTCACAATGTGGCGGGAAGTGGAACCGGTGAGAAAGGTGACAGCACAATCAGCCTTCGAGTTCTTCAAGGGACTAGTTTGCCATTTTGGTGTGCCAAATAGAGCCTTCACCGACAATGGCTCATAGTTCACGAGCCGCACCTTCATGCAGTACATTCAAGACCTCGGCGGCAAGGTTTGTTTTGCTTCGGTTGCTCATCCCAGAAGCAACAGCCAGGCTGAGAGGGCGAATGTGGAACTGCTGCAGGGCCTCAAAACCAAAACTTTTGACAGGCTGCACAAGTGCGGAAGGCGCTGGATTGATGAGTTGCCAACGGTTCTTTGGTCGATCAAAACGACACCAAATCGAGCCACTAGCCTGACACCCTTTGCCCTGGTATACGGGGCAGAAGCAGTTTTCCGCACGGAACTCATATACGGGTCACCTCGAGTGCTCGCTTATGACGAGCTTGAGCAAGAGCAATTGCGCAAAGATGATGCGATGCTCCTTGAGGAAGATCGTCTTCAAGCTGTTGTGCGATCCGCTCATTACCAGCAAGCCTTGTGCCGCTACCATAGCTGCAAGGTTCATGCCCGAATCCTTGAGGAATGCGACCTTGTTCTTCGGCGGATCCAATCCGCCAAGAATTCAAACAAGTTGACGCCAAAGTGGGAAGGCCCTTATCAGGTAATATGTGTCACCAGGCCCGTATCGGAGACCGAGGATGGCATGCCGGTGAGCAATTCCTGGAACATCGAACATCTTTGCAAGTTTTACCCCTAAGGCGCGGTTGCCGGGAGCCCCGACAACCCCCCTTTTGTACTTGCCTTGCTGGCAAGGCATGTAACCCTATGTACAAAGCCAGGCGCAGACCTTGCGCGCAGTCAGGGAAAGAAACCCTTAGTATTCCTGTTGATTTCTATGATTATGTGTATACGTATATGCATGCTTATCCAGGGTATTGTACTACTTTTTGATTCCAACAAATATTAACGGGCTGCCAAGGGTCCATGCTCTTGCCCTCTTTTCCTTCCAGCCACGGCAAGGACGCTCAATCTCACCAAGGACCCGGCTCCGGCAAGAAGTTGAGAAGACCGCCCGACACGGCGGTCCGTGACAAACCAAATAGATAAAGTTTACCTCTTGCCCATCCATGTTCGTAACCTGTGTCTTGTGCATTAGAAAACCTCGCCACTCTCTTTTGAAAGACTCGGGTACTCCCATTCCCGGCCCGAACGCTGCTTTGGTCGGAGTGGTCGTAGTAGCCTTTGTTTGTAACCTGGCAGATGTGATTCTCCGGCAGGCGGAAAGGGCACCAGCAAGACGGCTTGCCGTTAGAACTCGTTTATTTGTGTTAAAGAGGCATTTTGCCTCTGCACGAGCGTATCCGTGCATGTGTTCCCAGCAAGGCTAGTCTTTTTCATTAAAATGCTGATACAAGTACGAATGTTGCGGAACATAATCATGGGCTCGAGAGATTACTTTACTTAGAAATTAAAATTCGGCAAATGCCTACAAGTTTAGGAAAAAAAGATAAGTGCCCAGTGATCTCCATTCTTGCCCTTTTCCTCCTAGGTGCGGTAGGTGAAGGCAAAGAAGGGGCGACGGGGAACCCGCTGATGGAGAGCATGGCGGGGATGGCCCTCGGCAAGGCACGTGGCCGAGGGAGGAGGGTGATGCAGATGACGACACTACTGCCAACGATCATCCGGAGTCGGAATCGGCGTCCTCCGGCCCGGTGCCCTCCTCCTCGCCGTTACTCGAGGAGGAGCTCTCTTCGTCGGTCGAGCTCTCCGCGCAGCACCCTAACCTTCTTCCCAAGCGCTCGAAGACCTTGACGGAGAGGAGGTCTCTCTCCACTAATTTGAAGTGGAGAATGTGCCCCTTCATCAAGCAGTGGGCGCGTGCGAAGGTTTTCCAACCCCAACGAAGAAGCATTACATGAGGGACGGGGAACCTGCTGTTCTCCCATATGTTGCCATTGCAACACCCCTTCACGTGAAGCCTCAGCCTCTGCGGCTGGTCAATCTCCAGCACCCTCACGAACGCGTCAGGGAGGTGAAGGCGGCTACGCGGCGGCTCGCACAACTTCAAGATGAACTCCAGCGCCGTGTCCCCGACATGGCCGCTCGACGAAGCAGGAGGAGATGGTGGTAGAGATGGTGGCGAGGATGGTGACGTCGCAGGTGTCCCCCTTTCGCTCCCACCTCTGCCTCGACTGCCTAGCCGACCACGCCCCCGTCCGGTGCCTCCACCTTGGGCGTCTGGCTCTTCCTTAACCGCCTTGGCTCTTTGACGAGAGGAAGATCTAGTCGCCTCCATAGAAGGATGGTGTCGATGTAAAAACCGACGAATCTCGGGTAGAGGGTCCTGAACTATGCGTCTAAGGCAGATGGTAACAGGAGGCAGGGGACATGATGTTTTACCTAGGTTCGGGCCCTCTTGATGGAGGTAAAACCCTACGTCCTGCTTGATTATTCTTGATAATATGAGTAGTACAAGAGTTGATCTACCACGAGATCAGAGAGGCTAAACCCTAGAAGCTAGCCTATGGTATGATTGTATGTTATCCTACGGACTAAAACCCTCCGGTTTATATAGACACCGGAAGGGGCTAGGGTTACACAGACTCGGTTATAAGGAAGGAGATCTACATATCCGTATTGCCAAGCTTGCCTTCCACGCCAAGGAAAGTCCCATCCGGACACGGGACGAAGTCTTAAATCTTGTATCTTCATAGTCCAACAGTCCGGCCAAAGGATATAATCCAGCTGTCCGGATACCCCCCTAATCTAGGACTCCCTCAGTAGCCCCTGAACCAGGCTTCAATGACGATAAGTCCGGCGCGCAGATTGTCTTCGACATTGCAAGGCGGGTTCCTCCTCCGAATACTTCATAGAAGATCTTGAACACGAGGATCGTGTCCGGCTCTGCAAAAGAAGTTCCACATACCACCGTAGAGGGAATAATATTTACACAAATCTAATCTGCTGACATACCCTGTAGTGTGACATCACACCACAACCAGGTCTTTATTCGAATCGTTTTTTATAACCTATCTCAGCGTGTTTCGTGAGGCGGTTTCCTTGGCACGTCTTGTCGAAGCAGAGATCTTGTCCCCTCATTACGGGATCCTCATTAATACGGACGTGGGTAACCCAACTGCGCCTATTAGTAGGACTCCTAAATCTTAGGCAAGTCCCAAACGACCACGAGGAGGATTCTTGATATTCACCCTCTTTATAAAGGAGACAAGGCCTTTTCCTCTCGATTTTAATCGAATCCGCCTCTCGCATCGAGTTCCAACACCCGAAGCTTAGGTTTAGGCACTTCGGACCTTCAACTATGTCCGGATCAAACCTTCAAGGTCGGTGGATACCTTCCTCCGTCACAGAGGATGACATCAAGAAGTTGAGAGAGGCCAGATATCTGAGCTCCAAAATTTCGCATTGGCTGCCTGCCCGAGGGCAGGTCGTCCCTACTCCCGAACCCAACAAGATCGTCGTGTTCGTCTCCCACTTCCTCCAAGGACTAGGCCTCGCTCTGGATCCCTTTGTTAGGGGTCTCATGTTCTATTACGGGCTAGATTTTCACGATCTGGCCCCGGATTCCCTTCTTCACATCTCGACATTTATTGTCGTATGTGAGGCCTTCCTCCGCATCACCCCTGACTTTGGCCTGTGGCTCAAGACCTTCGATGTGAAGCTGAAGATGATCAAGGGGCAGCACGCAGCGTGCGGAGGCGCTTCAATAAGCAAAATTGCTGACGCTCCATGGCCTGAGGGTTACTTCCCAGAGGTATCCGGATTGTGGCAGTGGGAGTGGTTCTACATCACAGCCCCCTGAAGTGCCAAGTGGGTAGCTGCCCCCGCCTTCCGCTCAGGCCCCCCACCACAACTGATGGCATGGATCCGCAGGGGGCTGAGTTGGGGTCCAGCCAAGGACGTGCCAATACTGCAAAGTCGTATCCGAGATCTCCTCAAGAGAGATATCAGTCTGGTTATGGTAGTGCAAGTTATGCTAGTCTGTCAAGTCCAGCCTTGCAAACACCGGCCCCTTCGCATGTGGGAATTCAACCCGGAAGGACCGCGAGCTATCCAACATTTCCTCGGCATGATGCATGAAGAGATGTACAAATTGTTCTGTGGACCACAAATGATGTGTCGGGACATCACTGAGGATGCAGGTCTGAGCTGTAATCGCCTGGATACCCAAGTAAGTAGCCCCACATCCGAACACACTGTCCGTTTTATTTATAGCAACGTTGCCCTAAAAAAGAAAAAACGCTCTTGGTCCAGGATTGGATAGCGAAGGCAAAGTTAATCAGGTGTCCAGCCCCCTCCCTGAGACCTCACCAAATCCCGTGATAACCAGGAGGTTAGCGCCTCTGTGAAGGAGGTTAGCCAGGGAGGAGGGACTGAAACTTCCTCTCCCCAGGGAAGGAAGAGGACCGCCTCTGAGGAACCGGAGACAATGGCCTCCAAACGGGGGAAGAAATCTTCGCCGGAGGGTCCTGCCTCGGGGGCTACCCTGGCCGCACTATGCCCTCAAGGGGATCAGCCCTCCACCGAGCTGTAAGTAAAAAGGGTACTTAATAATGAAAATATCTCGCTTTACTTCTGACGAAAATAACCGAAGCATTTATCTTGCAGTTCGGATCTTAGCCCTTCTCAGCAGAGCTTGTCTTCAGGTGATCTTCTTCCAGAGATGATGGAGAGCGAAACGCCTCCCCCTGCCACACCGCCTCACGAGGTGGGCGACCCTGAGGTGTCGTCGCGAAGGGTTTCTCCTAATCCGGCAAGGCCATAAGGTAATCCTATGGCCACCTGAAGTCCTCAGTATCCGGCTCTTGAAGAGAGCAATCAAAAGAGTCCGGCACCGTCTGGCGTGCGGTCGGACGTACAGAGGGATCTGCTAGAGCAAGCGGCTATCTCAGAAGAGCACCGTACATTAATGGGTACGGTGATTGAAAGGATTTCGTCCGCCGAAAGCAGGTCGCATGAAGCCTTTATGAGTCTACTGACGGGTTTTGAGGTACGTGAAATGATGTATATTTTTGACAGTATCGCACATTTTTTAGATGAGCCCTGTGTAGATAGTAGCCCCTGAGACTCTGGTTGTCGTCAAAAACGGCGGCAAACAGAGGATCACAGTCCCAGGTAATAACCAGACCGCCTGTATGCGCAGGTGGTTGAAGCTCCGGTGGCTAGCCGGACTGATGGGTTTGCCGAACTAAAGCGACATCTAGATGTGGCAGATGCCGACATCGTGCTTGCCAATAAGCGGCTTGACGAGGCACTGGGTAGGTGATTTTTCTGGTGATTGTCACGTAATAAGAGCAGCATGATGCCAGTATATTTAATATGTTGTGACTGTAGATGGAGCTGCCACCATGGAGACCCTTCGGGCCGAGCTTGCCCGAGCCAAGGAGCAAGCAAGGAGTAGCAATGCGGCCGCTTTAAAGGCGGCCGGAGAGTTAAGGGCCGAATAGGCCACGCATTGCGAGAGCAAGGAAAAAATAGCCAAGATGGCAGTAGAGTTAAAAGATGCTGCTGACCGTTACCAGCTTCTTGAAGAAGAAAACCGGGAGAAGGTGACGGACCTAGAAAAGGCCCGGGTGGCTGCCAAGGAAGCCCGCTCCCAAATTAGAGCGATGAAGGAGGAGCTCCATCAAGCTGCGGATATTGTATCCGGGAAGCCCTTCTTGTTGTGGACTAAGTTCGGGGATCTGAAGTATGCACCTCTGGACCGGCTATGGAGTTCTGCAGATGCCTAAGTGGATTTGGCTGCAAGTGCTACTGATGCGGCCGAGTACTTCAAGGATCGGAAAGATCATGAAGTGGAAAAACTGTTTTGGTCACAGTTTCATGCTCCAGCCCGTCCGCTGCTGTTGAATGAGAAAATGGCCGAGTGAGACGAGCTCCCTAGATTATCCGGACTTGCCATGAGGTCTATTGTGGATCATCTGTGACCGAGAGGGCCAAGGCCGATAGCTACTTTAGCTTAGTGCAACAATTCCTTGGTGTTGTGCCACACATTGATGCTGTAAAGAGGTCGGCGTGCATAGAAGGCTCGCGGATGGCCCTTGCCCGTGTCAAAACATATTGGGCGGAGATGGATGCCACCACTGTTGCGGCACAGGGTTCGGCCATAGGCCGAGTGGCTGACAAGCACTACTTTGAAGAAGTTCTTGAAGGCGCTCGTTCGATAGAGGCTCAGTGCTCGAAGAATGTTATGTTTGAGTGACATGTATTCCCATTGTAAAAACAATGGTTTATTGAGTTTATCAAGGCTGTATTTATACTTTTGCCCGAAAGTACTATGATGCCTCCTATGCGGCCGTTTATGTATATATGTATATAACCTGAAAAATGGCAGTCGTCGGCTTCAGCCCCCACGCATATAATGCGGGGGTGTTCGCAGAAGACGCTTGTTCACACTTGATCCAACGTCTTGGTCTATTAAGGAGGTGATAACGTAGCGAACTAGGCAATCAGACTATAATGCTGTAACACTTTCACTTAGCCAGAGGAGTTTGACAGTGGGGCTACTATATAGCCCCTGGTGGCTCTGCACTCATCCGAATTCGGGGTGCGTACATGCCTGGCCGAGAAACGGCCCCTCGTTAAGGTGGAGGAATCCCGAAGATTCCGCTAGGTCATCGAGTGGTTGACCAGTCTCACGCTATATCATGACAGTCAGTTTTCGGCTTTCTCTATTGGGGTGCTCATCCGGATGAATCAAGGCACAATCATAGTAGTTCTCCTGGTGCCGCCTTAGCCGATAGAGCGGAACGTAAGGCAGCAAAACAAAGGAGCCGGGTAAACCCAACATTTGACCAAAGACATGATTTGGAGCTGATGCATATAAGGCCAAACTCGTGACGCCGAACACTCCCTAAGGTATTCGATCTTTATGATGTAAGCCGGGCTTAAGCAGTGCCCTTTGTAATAAGCCCCTGGTGTCCAGGTACGTGCAATATTCTGACGTGGCCACATGCCAATACGTCAGCATCCTTCTCAATTGTACTGAGAATCCGGGGGATTGTATCAACAAGAGACAGTAAAAAAGGTTTACGCAGGGTCTTAATCTAAAAAGAATCCTTGGAACGGGTCCCTGCTGCACGTATGCGCATGTGTCTCCTTTGTGCCGTATCCTGGACGGGTGTAGCACGATGGTCATCTGTAAAAGAGAGGAACTTAGTTGAAAAGTTGTCGTGCAGAAAGGTAGGTTATACTAAATAAACCATGTACAGTTCAAGATGAGTAAAGTTGAGCCTAATTGCCACTTGTTTGCGCGTGTTGAGCCCCTTGTATTGTAATAGGGGTATAGCCATCAAATCTGTATCAATTACATATAGCTGCACCGGACTCGTCCAACCGCGTCCTTGGTCTTAACGACCTGTCAGATGCTTTTGTTGGTGAGGCCGTTTAGTGTGCGGCTGCCAAGGCAGCCGCACGGTCTTCCGCATGCAAGGAGCGCTCAATATTTACATTTACTGTAATGATGCCACGTGGACCGGGCATCTTAAGCATGAGAGAAGCGTAATGCGGTATTGCGTTAAAGCGAGCGAAAGCTTCGCGTCCGAGTAGTGCTTGATAACCACTTTGGAACAGAGCGATGTGGAACGTTAAATTTTCGCTGCGGAAGTTATCGGGAAAGCCGAATATAACATCGAGTAGTAGGGAGCCCGTGCAATGGGCCTCTGGCCCTGGCGTTACTCCTTTAAAGGTAGTATTGTTGTGGCTAAATTTTTGTTGGGTCTAACCCCATTTTGCGGACTGTGTCCTGATATATCAGGTTTAAACTACTGCCGCCGTCCATCAGGACTTGTGTGAAGTGGTATCCGTCAATTATTGGGTCTAATACCAAGGCAGCCCATCCTGCACGCCGGATACTTGCCGAGTAATCCCGATGGTTGAAGGTGACCGGTTGGGACGACCAGTGGCAGAACTCCGCGGTGATAGGCCCTGGGGCATGTGTCTCTAGGAGTGCCGCTTTGTTTCTCCCCTTTGTCACGTGTAACACGTTTACTGTTTTGACTTCTGGTGGGAATTTCTTCTGTTCCCCCATGCTTCGCTTGCGAGGGTCATCCTCGTCTTCGCTTGGTGTATCCTGCCCCTTATGTTCGGCGTTGAGCTTGCCGGACTGCTTGAAGACCCAACATTCTCTATGGGTATGGTTTGCAGGATTATCGGGGGTGATGTGGATCTGACATATTTTATCCAGAATCTTGTTTAGGCTGGACAGTTCGTCTCTGTTGCCTTTAGAGGGAACTTTTATTGACCTAGCCGAGAGCTTCTAAATCCGGCATTTACCGCCGTGTTCTTCGGGCTGTCTTCTTTATTCCGGCGCTTGTTTTTGCTGCATTGTGGTTTCCCGTTTCCGTCCCTAACTTCGGATGTACTTGGGTCACTGGTGCTGCATCGGGCTAACTAGCTGTCCTCGCCCGCGCAGAAGCGGGTCATGAGGCTTGTTAATGTTGCCATTGTTCTCGGCTTTTCTTGGCCGAGGTGTCTGGCAAGCCATTCGTCTCGAACGCTGTGCTTAAAAGCTGCTAAGGCATCGGCGTCCGGGTAGTCGACTATTTGGTTCTTTTTAGTGAGAAACATGTTCCAAAGCTTTCGGGCTGACTCTCCGGGCTGTTGAGTTATATGACTCAAATCGTCTGCATCCGGTGGTTGGACATAGGTCCCTTGCAAATTTGCCCGAAAAGCGTCTTCGAGCTCTTCTCAGCTTCCAATGGAGTTTTCGGGGAGGCTTTTAAGCCAGTGCCGAGCTGGCCCTTTGAGCTTGAGGGGTAAGTACTTGATGGCGTGGAGATCATCTCCTGGAGCCATATGGATATGGAGGATGTAGTCATCAATCCAGACCCCAGGGTCTGTCGTTCTGTCGTACGCCTCTATGTTTACGGGTTTGAATCCCTTTGGAAATTCATGGTCCAGCACCTCGTCGGTGAAACATAGGGGGTGTGCGGCACCATTGTATTTGGGTGTACCGTGGTGTTGGGATGTTTATTGTGTTGCATTACATGCTGGAGCGCGCTTGCGTGGCCCATAGATGGATCTGGTTGCGTCGTCCTTTTGATGCGAGCCCTCACGTGGATTGCATACTGGCTTATGTACGACGTCGTTTGCCGCTCTATGTTGGCCACGAGGTCGTCTATCCGACTGGATGGCCGTTTTGTTTTTTTGTTGCGGGGGATCTAAGGCCTCCTCATCGAATTCAGGTAGCAACTTTCGCTTTTCGGGTAGCTCTTGGTGTGGCGATTACTGCCGTACTTCGCTGCAGTGTTGAGTACTTCACTCCATCTGATTCTGAGTGTGTCTTGTGCATCCCTGATCCTTTGCTTCTGCTTTTTCAGGCTCCTCGTAGTGGCAACAAGCCTTTGATGAGTATTCTATTGCTCCCGGTGCCTGTCCGGTGTGATGTCGTCCGGACTGTTACCTTCGACGGAGTCGGGTTGTTCGGTTTGATTCTCCGTGTTGCCGTGGTCGGGCGATGGTTCACCCTGCTCTATCGCTGGGTCTATATGATCGCTGTTTCTGCCGAGGCGGTATTTGGAGTGGCGCTTATGCCGCCGCTTTGACTGCTTCTCGAGGGAACACCCCTTCGCTGCTTCCTTCCGTTCCTCGTCGTCGTTTTCTTTGGGTGTGTCCACCATGTATACATCATATGATGAAGTGGGCATCCAGTGCCCTGTGGCCAGTGGTTCCTGTTCGTCTCCTGCATCGTCGTCCATACCGTCGATGTCTTCAGAGTCGAAGTCGAGCATGTCGGTTAAATTGTCGACAGAGGCTACTGAGAGGGTGGTGGGTGGGCGGCGAATTTCATCATCATCCGCATCCCAATCCTGCAGAACTTAGTTCGGCCAGGACTCTCCTGACAGGGAGAGACCTTAATGAGTTCAGCATGTCGCCGAAGGGCGAGTGCCAAAAGATATCCGCGGAGGTGAACTCCATGATCGGCGCCCAATCGGATTCAATAGGCGCGGGCGCAGGCGGTTCGGAGTCTGTGGCCGGGGAAGAATCCGGCAATTTGGCGTCATGGCTCTCGTGAAGGGTAAGGTCGATACTCGGCTCGATCGCCACTGAGAATGCGGCCTCCGTGGCGGGGTATATCCCCCCGTCCGTGGATGGCGCAATCGGCTCCGAATTGAGGGTCGGAGCGGTTGCCGGTGCGATCTCCTGCACACTATCCGATGGTTGAGCTAAATCATGCTCATCGTGCCCGTGCGGTGATAACCACAAGTATAGGGGATCGCAACAGCTTTCGAGGGTAGAGTATTCAATCCAAATTTATTGATTTGACACAAGGGGAGCCAAAGAATATTCTCAAGTATTAGCAGCTGAGTTGTCAATTCAACCACACCTGGAAACTTAGTATCTGCAGCAAAGTGTTTAGTAGCACAGTAATATGATAGTGGTGGTAGCAGCAACAAAAGTAAAGACAGCAAAAGTAATGTTTTTGGTATTTTGTAGTGATTGTAACAGCAGCAGCGGGAAAGTAAATGAGCGTAAACCAGTATATGGAAAACTCGTAGGCACCGGATCAGTGATGGATAATTATGTCGGATGCGGTTCATCATGTAACAGTCATAACATAGGGTGACACAGAACTAGATCCAATTCATCAATGTAATGTAGGCATGTATTTCGTATATAGTCATACGTGCTTATGGAAAAGAACTTGCATGACATATTTTGTCCTACCCTCCTGTGGCAGCGGGGTCCTATTGGAAACTAAGGGATATAAAGGCCTCCTTTTAATATAGAACCGGAACAAAGCATTAGCACATAGTGAATACATGAACTCCTCAAACTATGGTCATCACTGGGAGTGGTCCCGATTACTATCACTTCGGGGTTGCCGGATCATAACACATAGTAGGTGACTATAGACTTGCAAGATAGGATCAAGAACTCACATATATTCATGAAAACATAATAGGTTTAGATCTGAAATCATGGCACTCGGGCCCTAGTGACAAGCATTAAGCATAGCAAAGTCATAGCAACATCAATCTCAGAACATAATGGATATTAGGGATCAAATCCTAACAAAATTAACTCGATTAAATGATAAATCTCATCCAACCCATCACCGTCCAGCAAGCCTACAATGGAATTACTCACGCACGGCGGTGAGCATCATGAAATTGGTGATGGAGGATGGTTGATGATGACGACGACGACGAATCCCCCTCTTCGGAGCCCTGAACGGACTCCAGATCAGCCCTCCCGAGAGGTTTTAGGGCTTGGCTACGGCTCCGTATCGTAAAACGCAATGATTTCTTCTCTCTGATTTTTTCTCTCCGAAAGCAAATATATAGAGTTGGAGTTGGCGTCGGAGGGCATCCAAGGGGCCCACTAGGTAGGGGGGCGCGCCCTAAGGGGGCGCGCCCCCAACCCTCGTGAGAAGGGTGTGGGCCCCCTGGTCTTCATCTTTGGCGAGGATTTTCTATTATTTTTTCTAAGATGCTCCATGGAGTTTCAGGTCATTCCGAGAATATTTGTTTTCTGCCCATAAAACAACACCATGGCAATTCTGCTGAAAACAACGTCAGTACGGGTTAGTTCCATTCAAATCATACAAGTTAGAGTCCAAAACAAGGGCAAAGTTGTTTGGAAAAGTAGATACGATGGAGATGTATCAACTCCCCCAAGCTTAAACCCTTGCTTGTCCTCAAGCAATTCAGTTGACAAACTGAAAGAAAGAAAGAAAAACTTTTAGAAACTCTGTTTGCTCTTGTTGTTGTAACTATGTCAAGCCAGCATTCAAGTTTTCAACATAGATCATAACTAACCACATTTGCAATAATTCTCAGGTCTCATAATTACTCATATCAATAGCATAATAAACTAGCAAGTCATAATAATAAATCTCGCATGACAACACTTTCTCAAAACAATCATAATATGATATAACAAGATGGTATCTCGCTAGCCCTTTCTGAGACCGCAAAACATAAATGCAGAGCACCTTTAAAGATCAAGGACTGACTAGCCATTGTAATTCATGGTAAAAGAGATCCAATCATAGTCATACCCAATATAAATTAACAGTGATGAATGCAAATGACGACTGTGCTCTCCAGCTAGTGCTTTTTAATAAGAGGGTGATAACTCAACATAAAAGTAAATGGATAGGCCGTTCGCAGAGGGAAGCAGGGATTTGTAGAGGTGCCAGAGCTCGGTTTTGAAATAGAGATAAATTGTATTTTGAGCGGTATACTTTCATTGTCAACGTAACAACTAAGAGATGGCGATATCTTCCATGCTAAACACATTATAGGAGGTTCCCAAACAGAATGGTAAAGTTTATACTCCCCCTCCACTAACAAGCATCAATCCATGGCTTGCTCGAAACAACGAGTGCCTCCGACATACATCAGGTCCTAGGGGGAGTTTTGTTTGCAAATAATTTTGATTTAGTTTTCATAAAGCGTGGGACTGGGCATCCCGGTGACCAGCCATTTTCTCGTGAGTGAGGAGCGGAGTCCACTCCTCTTGAGAGTAACCCGCCTAACACGGAAAATAAGGTCATCCTTGGTTGGTACATGAGCTATTCGAGCATACAAAACAGAATGTTTATTTGAAGGTTTAGAGTTTGGCACATACAAATTTACTTGGAACGGCAGGTAGATACCGCATATAGCAAGGTATGGTGGACTCATCAAGAATAACTTTGGGGTTTATGGGATTGGATGCACAAGCAGTATTCCCGCTTAGTACAGGTGAAGGCTAGCAAAAGACTGGGAAGCGACCAACTAGAGAGCGACAACAGCCATGTACATGCATTAAAATTAATAAACATTGGATGCAAGCATGAGTAGGATATAATTCACCATGAACATAAATATCGTGAAGGCTATGTTGATTTTGTTTCAACTACATGCGTGAACATGTGCCAAGTCAAGTCACTTAAATCATTCAAAGGAGGATACCACCCCATCATACCACATCATAATCATCTCAATAGCATGTTGGCACACAAGGTAAATCATTATAACTCATAGCTAATCAAGCATGGCACAAGTAACTATGATCTCTATTTGTCATTGCAAACATGTTTATCCATAATAAGCTGAATCAAGAACGCGGGACTCATCATATTTACAAAAAACAAAAGAGGTCGAGTTCATACCAGCTTTTCTCATCTCAGTCAGTCCATCATATATCATCATGATTGCCTTTCACTTGCACGACCGAATGGTGTGAATAATAATAAGAGTTAACGTGCATTGGACTAAGCTGGAATCTGCGAGCATTCAATAAACAAGAGAAGACAAGGCAATATGGGCTCTGGGTTAAATCAACAATAATGCATATAAGAACCACTTGAACAATTTAATTATGGTCTTCTCCTACTGACCACCAAAGAAAAGAAATAAAACTATTTACACAGGAAAGCTCCCAACAAGCAAAAGAAGAACGGGAAATATTTTTGGGTTTTTCTTTTTAATTATTACTACTACAGCAGAAAAATAACTACTACTAATTTTTTGTTTTTTCTTAAGGTTTAGCAAACACTCAAGAAGAAAGCAGGAAAAAGAAAATAAAATAGCATGGATATTATAGTGAAAAAGTATGAGCACCGACATCTAGTAATGAGTGTGTGTGAACATAAATGTAATGTCGGTGAGAAATACGTACTCCCCCAAGCTTAGGCTTTTGGCCTAAGTTGGTCTATGGCCACGGCTGGCCTGGCGGATATCCATAATAATAGTTGTTGGGGTCGTACTGTGATGAGGAGGAATAGTTGGGATCATACTGTGATGAAGAAGAAGGCTCCGATTGCCACTGGCTGGCAATCATCTCATGATCCCACTGATAGTTAGACTGCAGTGCAGGATCAAATTGTGGTTCCGGTTCTGGCTCCTCGACTGGTGCAGGGTTCCGGTAGGCGTGAATAGTCATCAACAGAACAAGGTACGTGCCTACAGTCAAATCAAACAAAGAAGGAGCAGGCAGGGTAATAGTCTCAGGGTGATGTTTGTTAAAGAACAATTGATATTTAAGCTCTCATGTCCTATTCTTAACAATAAAATCATGTGCCACCATACTTTTATGATCTAGATAAACACGGGGCAACACCTTTTCTTCCTTCTCAGCATGCCTAATAGGTATGTTAAAATGTGCAGCTAGGCGTGTAGCATAGATGCCTCCAAAGATGGGACCCTTAGTACAATTCATACTTAACCGCCTAGCAATAATACCGCCCATACTAAAAGTATTATCATTGTATAAACCGTGGTGCAAAATAATTATGTCAGGGATACTAAGATTTCCACAGTTTCCGTGTCCAATTAAACAACGACTAGCAAATAATGCAAAGTAACGTAAAATAGGAAAATGTATGCTAGTGATTCGTGCATCGGAAACCTTCCTAGTTTCTCCAACAGTGATAGTATCAATAAACCCAGCCACATCATCATAATGTGATTCTTCTGTCTTGCCCTCAAAAGGGACTAAACAAATCCGACATAAATCATAAAGTGACATCTCCTTATGCTCATCATATAAATGAAACTCCACCGTGGGTGGTTGGTTCCTAGAATTAAAATGAACGTTTTGCACAAAAGTATTTGTGAGTAAGAGATACTGATCGCATCGGTCGTGGAGGAAAGCGGTGAGGCCTGCATTGTGAGCCAATTCATGAAAATCTTCGTAGATACCGGCTGCTCTCAAGAAATCATCATAAGGCCATTCACATGCCGGAATCTCGCGGTGCGCGGCAAATTATACTTAGGCTTCGGTGCCTTTTCCTTCGAACTTTGGCTCGATGAGCCCCTCAAGAATCTCCTCATTATTTTTCTGAAATAATATGAAATTTTTAGTAACTTCAATCAAAAGTGAACCAACTTAAATAAAACTGATAGCAACTACTCCTACAAGTGCCTAGAGCCTATATCAAGCATTAGAACTACTTAGAACCATATAAATTTGACATGCAAGCTCAAGAACATGGTCACCTATGCAGCACAAATTTGCAAAGAATAAAGCACTAGAACAAAAACTAATTGGACCAATGGAGGAGTCACATACCAAGGAACAATCTCCCCAAGCAGTTTTACGAGAGGTGCTTTGAGCAAGGAGATCGAAAATCACAACAAAAGTGGCTGGAACTCGTGCTTGAGTTTGTTTTTCGGGTTTGTGTGAGATAGAGGAAGAAGATGGGTGCTGGGATAAGTGGAGGAGGGCCACCGTGGGCCCACGAGGCAGGGGGGCGTGCCCTAGAGGGGGTGGGCACCCACCACCCTCGTGGCCAGGTGGCAGCTCCTCCTGCGGTAATTTTTGCACAGTAAATCCTCAAATATTCCCGAAAAAATCATATTAAATTGGCATGGCATTCTGAGGACTTTTATTTTCAGGATATTTTTATATTGCACGAATAAGCCAGGAAACAGACTGAAAATACTATTTCTACTTTATTTAATATAAATAACAGAAAGTAAAAGTGGGGTACAGAAGTTTGTGCTTCTAGTTTCATCCATCTCATGCTCATCAAAAAGAATCCACTAACAAGGTTGATCAAGTCTTGTTAACAAACTCATTCCGATAATCATGAAATCGGAGAAATTTCGAATAACACTAATGTGATGCCCCAAGACCGGAGCTTCAGATGCCTTCCAGGTTTTCCGTGTTTCGTCGTGTGATTTGTTTGGTTCTTTGCATTCATCATTGCATCATGTGCATTACATCATGTCTTTTCTTTTCTTAACTCAACTAAATAAATGCCATGGATCTTTAATCCATTTAAACCGAGGGAATTCACATGGTGTTTCTCTTTATAACATATCCTCCCAATATTTAGGGAGCTATATAAAACCATTCCATTGTTTTGGAATTCACCTTAACACACTTGCATATTAAATCCCTTGGCCTTTTTCTTCTTCAAGTGTTGACTCTCTAACCTTGCCTTATATTTCTTTCATCATTTTCCGGAGCTCCACCAAAAATCCGAACATTTTTGGACCTCCCTATCACCAACTTCCTATGCGAAACCATTTGAATTATATCCAAATGATTTCGTTTCCAACTTCACCCACGTGATCATTACCATTTTTCGTGGATCAGGCTCATTTTTGTGACTCTGAGAAAATTTACGTCATGTTCAAACTCCACTGCTATCCCTCTAGGCTTTTCTTCCAAGTTTGGGTTTCTTTGAAATAGTTAAAAAGAGAGAGGGAGAGCCAAACCAGCCCATCTGGGTTCTTCAACCAGTAGCAGCATTGGGCCGGCCTCTAAGGCCCATTTTCCCCAAGCCCACCTAACGCTTGTAACCCTAGCGCTGACCGAAACCATATCCCTCTCGATCCCTCTCTGCCTCCTAGCGCCGTCACCAGGAGACCCACGCTCGACCCCCTCCTCTCGTCGTGATCCTTTCTCTCTCACTCGATCTCCCACGCCCGAACCTCCCATCTCCCTCTCGTGCCCTGTGACGCAACCCCGCCGTCGTGCACCACCTTTCGCACCTCCAGCCGCCTCCCATGGCGCCCTCACCCGCGCGCGAGACCTCCCTGTCGCCAGCACCGGTGCCTTGCCGCGCTTGAGTCCTCGTGCGCCTCCCTGCTTCGTCCGACCGCAGCACCGCCAAGCTCCTCCAACCGCCTCCCGCTCCTCCCTCGATCCCGCCGAATTCGATCCATTCCGATAATGCACGCTTCGAAGGTATAACCCCGAGACGACCGTCTAAGAACGAATGCTTGCGATGTTTGAGATGCTCGTGTTTGCCCCGTGCCCGAATTGTCGCTCGTTTCCTCGTCGCCAAATCACGGGACAGCCGGAATCCGGGAGCACCCCACCATCTTTTGCACGCATCCGCATACTTCTCCTTTGCATCGGTATCTCAATCGAGTTACCGGAACCGGAACGTTGCAGTGGCACCGTTTTCGTTATCGTTGCCGTGGCACCCCTTTTTCTTTCCACCACGGTGACAAATGCCTCATAATATGCTCTTGTTAACATTTTCTTAAAACATGCATAACTTGAACATGCCATCCGCATCATGTTAACCACAATTAAAATGCTTAAATTGTTGTTTGCATTTAAATTGCTAATGCATGTGGGGATTTACCAGATTCGTTGTTTGCTATATCCGACCCCATTTAAATGGTATAGTTTTGTTATGCTTCATCTCTTACCATGTTTAATAACATTTGATATTGTTGGGTACATAAACGAGATCGAACTAAATAAGTCATGTGGTGTTTTCTTCAATATGCAACTCTGTTGCATATTGTGCTCCACTTAATATGTAGAATTGCTTGTGCACTTTGTCATGCCATGAACATTTAAACCGGACATGCATCATACTTGTTTGTGCATCATGCCATGTTTATGTGGTGGTTGTTTACCATCTTGTTTGCTTCTTTCCGGTGATGCTTCTTCGGGTTAGTTCCGATAACGTCGCATTTGTGAGGATCCGTTCGACTTCGTCCATTTGTCTTCTTCATGGACTCATTCTTCTTCCTTGCGGGATTTCAGGCAAGATGACCATACCCTTGAAATCACTTCTATCTTTGCTTGCTAGATGCTCGCTCTTTTGCTATGCCTATGCTACGATACCTACCACTTGCTTATCATGCCTCCCATATTGTTGAACCAAGCCTCTAACCCACCTTCTCCTAGAAAACCGTTGTTTGGCTATGTTACCGCTTTGCTCAGCCCCTCTTATAGTGTTGTTAGTTGCAGGTGAAGATTGAAGCTTGTTCCATGTTTGGAACATGGATGTTTTGTTGGGATATCACAATATCTCTTATCTAATTAATGCATCTATATACTTGGTAAAGGGTGGAAGGCTCGGCGTTATGCCTGGTGTTTTGTTCCACTCTTGCCGCCCTAGTTTCCGTCATATTGGTGTTATGTTCCCGGATTTTGCGTTCCTTACGCGGTTGGGTTATAATGGGAACCCCTTGACAGTTCGCTTTGAATAAAACTCCTCCAGCAAGGGCCAACCTTGGTTTTACCATTCGCTACCTAACCTCTTTTTCCCTTGGGTTAGGCCAGCCCAAGGGTCATTT
>NC_057809.1:374498109-374500285 GCF_018294505.1 Triticum aestivum | reverse complement strand
ACCTCGGGGAAACTTGAGGGCTGGTTTTACTCGTAGCTTGACCTATCCGGTGTTGCCCTGAGAACGAGATATTTGCAGCTCCCATCAGGATGTCGGCACATCGGGTGGCTTTGCTGGACTTGTTTTATCATTGTCGAGGATGTCTTGTAACCGGGATTCCGAGTCTGATCGGGTCTTCCCGCTAGAAGGAATATCCTTCGTTGACCGTGAGAGCTTGTGATGGGCTAAGTTGGGACACCCCTGTAGGGATTTGAACTTTCGAAAGCCGTGCCCGCGGTTATGGGCAGATGGGAATTTGATAATGTCCGATTGTAAAAAACCTGAAGTTGACCTTAATTAAAATGCATCAACCGTGTGTGTAACCGTGATCGTCTCTTTCCAGCGGAGTCCGGGAAGTGAACACGGTGTTGGAGTTATGCTTGACGTAGGTTGTTCTAGGATCACTTCTTGATCATAGATTCTCGACCGTGCTTCGCTTTCTCTTCTCGCTCTCATTTGCGTATGTTAGACACCATATATGCTAGTCGCTTGCTGCAGCTCCACCTCATACCTTTTACCTTACCCATAAGCTTAAATAGTCTTGATCACGAGGGTGTGAGATTGCTGAGTCCGTGTGACTCACAGATTCTTCCAAAACCAGTTTGCAGGTGCCGATGATACCATGCAGGTGACGCCACTGAGCTCAGGAGGAGATCGATGAAGATTTTGTCCTTGTATTGTTTCGTTCTAGTTGATCAGTAGTGGAGCCCAGTTGGGGTCGATCGGGGATCTGTGTAGCTTTTGGGGTAGTCTTCTTTTATTTTGGTTCCGTAGTCAGACCTTGTATGTATTTGGTTGATGTAATGCTTTATTCATGTAATTGTGTGAAGTGGCGATTGTAAGCCAACTATGTATCTCTTTCCCTTATGTATTACATGGGTTGTGTGAAGATTACCTCACTTGCGACATTGCTTTCAATGCGATTATGCCTCTAAGTCGTGCTTCGACACGTGGGAGATATAGCCGCATCGAGGGCGTTACAAGTTGGTATCAGAGCCTTCCCCGACCTTAGGAGCCCCCATTGCTTGATCGTTTTTAGCAGCCGAGTTGTGTCTAGAAAAATGTTTTGAGTCATTTAGGAATTATATATCGGAGAGTTTAGGAATTCTTTTTACTCCCCAGTCTCCTCATCGCTCTGGTAAGGCATCCTGACATAGAGTTTTGACTCTTCTCTTCTCAAATTTTCACAAATTTTTTTTAGGATCACGCGGGTATCTTGGAATCGTTCCGATGGTTTTGTGATGAGAACATTGTTCTTGGTGCCTCCTGTCATTTAGGGGTTGTGGCAGTGTCCCGGGGAGTTGAGCTCCGAGGTGTTGTCGTCACAATTTTATCGTTGCAGTTTTGGAATACCTGAGTTTAGTACGCCGACATCGAAAATCTCTTTTATGCAGTTCGTTGGTGAGATAACCTCGACACCACCTAGTACTGGGGCGGGAGTTCGGGAGTATTGCCATAACTCGTATAACGGATGCTTTTAGAAGGTTGAGGTAGATGATTTCCGAAGGTTTCTTGGTTATGTGTTGAAGGATGGATACAGCTGGATGTAGGATTTGCTAGTTTTGGGTGAGATATTATGCTTCCCCTGTATCCCCAACACCTAATTGCATAACCGGGAAAATTTTGGGAGTTTATAAGTGGGAATTCAAGTATCTCTTAGGATATCTTTCCGACAGATGTACGATATGAAATTGGGGTTCAACGTCTAGTGGTCCGCCTATCCACAGTTGGTTTAAAGTGGTCTCATTGTGTCTTAAAGAGTCCTTGGCTATGCCGACTCGGGGACGCTTCGTATGTCATGTGCACTGCCTTGTACATGATGGTGCTCTATGATCGAGCCCGTGTAGGCCCCACCACGAAAACTTCGGACGAAATCTCTATCATATGTTTGTTCCGGCTTATTTTGCAAGCCAATCCTTTGTTTTGTTTTGAGTGGTGATATTCGAGTTGCTTCGAAGTCAAATGTTGATTCCATACCTTCCCCAAATGGTGTTCTCATACCCCGATGTGAACACTAATCCTTCTCGATCATCGAGTTTTTCATGTCAATCCTTTTTAACCAGTGTGCTTCTCTTCAAGTGGATCCGATCATTTCAACATCAGCAAGATCAATTATCAATTCTTCTCAACGGTGTTT
>NC_057809.1:374470963-374497908 GCF_018294505.1 Triticum aestivum | reverse complement strand
GGAATCCGATGTATTAATCAAGTATCCTTTTATTCTTGTGAAGTCTCTCCATCCTTTTCCGTCAATATTCTTATCCGGTGATTCTCATGAAGATCCTAATGGAGCTTCAAGTTCACCATTCTCCATTCTTTCCTTTTCCGGTGGATCCAATTCAAGCTTTCGGTGTTGATCATATTCTTTTCCGTTTTTCAAATGCCTTCTCATGCCGGTGCACCTTATATTCAGTCATTTCTCGCTATTCAATTGTTCCTAAGTGCTCAAGATATCTCGAAGATTCATGTTTCCACTATGCAGTAGTTCAAGATCTTTCGAGGATGTTCTCTCATTCAAGCCATTTAATTCAACCGACACAATCTATCTTTTAAATCATTCAACGGTGTTTCTTTTGAGTGGGCCCTAACCTACAAGTCTTATCCCAGGATCTTACTTGACTCTCCTTATTTTTCTGGAGCTTCTCAAATTCTTTTCTAAAGTTTGACATAAGAATGATTTTCATCAGTCAGATGTGTTTCTCCAAGATCTCTCAATTTCATTTTCATCATTGGCTCAACCTTTCCAATTTTAATTCCGGAGTACCTCAATAAATCATGGTGGTGTTTCTCGTCGTCATTCTCGGTTTTTGAAGACCGAAGAAGAGTTTCTCTTTAATCTTGCTCCATTCTCTTCAAGACTCATGGTTCTAGCTTATTGCCATTCTCTCACCATTGTATTCATTTGTCAGTATTTCTTTTCACCCATCCAGAGTAATTCAGAAGTCTTTTCAGTTTGATTATCCGGAGCCCACCATCTAAGGTTTATTCATTCCAGCTTTCAGCTCTCATACTCTAAATCCTACCGGTGCTTCGTTCAAGTGATCTCTAATCAGCTCGTAATCTCTTCGTTCTCATGGATCTAAATTCCCTCTAGCACCTTCTTTCATTTGATAATTCTTCCCGGTGTTTCTTTATATTTTTCATTGTTCATTTTCAATTTTTATGGTGGTTCGTTCAAGGGTGCTTCTCTTTCGTTATCATACCAATTCATTTGTTGTTTTCAATCCTTCCGGCGGCTCGTTCAATACCTTCTCAAGTTTGCACCATATATCTCTAAATCCTTTCTACGAGAATAAGTTGTATGCAATCTGTTGCTTGTCATCAATTTAAATTGGGGATGGATACGCATAACGTAATTCTTTTTCTTGTTTCATCGAGTTTATTCAATTCCCTATTCCAGAGGGTCATCAAATTCCTGATTTCAATTGTTTCATCTTCTCTTTTTCCCGGAGTTCCAACCTTTTTCAATTATTTCACCACGCAGATTCATCTAAATCGGTACAAGGATTCACCTTGTGTTTTCAACTTCTCTTTCCTTTCGGTTGATTCATCCTTTTGTTTACCGGAGTTCTTCATGGAGGCTCTACATGACGGTTCATAAAGGATTTAATTCCTTCTCGAAGTGTTCATCGAGATTCTTTTCAGAGGAGCTCATGCATTCTTCATCTCGCAATTCGGAGTGCTATTCTTTCACGCATATCTTTTGAGGTGGTGTTATGTCTTTCTTGATAATTTCCCATCGCGCTCCGTGATTCACAAGTTATCAAGAATGAGATATTTTAAATCCATCAATCTTGCCATTCGAGTTATATTGGGTAATATTTTCACCTAAAGTTTTCCCTAAGGATTGTTGCTATTAATGGTGATAATATAATGACCCAAGTTCTTCATTTATCCTACCGGTGAGATAAGTTTTCTCGTCTCCTTGTTCATACCAATCCAATTCTTTTCCCGTGAGTGGCAGGTTGTCACCTCATAATTTGAGATGTATTCCATAAGACCATATAAAGATTATTCTTTTCGCTGTTGGTTTTCCAACAACTCCGTTCTAGCCTTTGTTGTAAGCGTGCTCTGCCAAGATCTTGTTTTCTACTTCGTTCACTCCTTTCCATTCTCTCTTTTCTTCCGGAGGCATTTTGATGTTGCTCTCTTCTACCTTTCTTCTTGTTCTTGTCAAGATCAAGTTCTTTTCATCTTATCAAGTCTTGCATCTCTTTTCAACCGGAGCGCTATATGAATTTGTTCTTCTTTGTCCTCCTTTCTATCGGTGTGTTTTCAATTTTGTTCACCTCCTTTGTATTCTTTTCTCGTTTTTGCTTAACATCTCAAGGTTCTTTGGTTTCTCTCGTTTGTCAAGGAAGCAACTTAGTGTTACCTCTTCTCTTTCTCTTCCGTTTTCCCTCCGGTGCCATTCTAGATCTCGGGACGAGATCCTCTCGTAGTGGTGGAGTGTTATGACACCCCAAGACCGGAGCTTCAGATGCCTTCTAGGTTTTCCGGGTTTCGTCGTGTGATTTGTTTGGTTCTTTGCATTCATCATTGCATCATGTGCATTGCATCATGTCTTTTCTTTTCTTAACTCAACTAAATAAATGCCATGGATCTTTAATTCATTTAAACCGAGGGAATTCACATGGTGATTCTCTTTATAACATATCCTCCCAATATTTAGGGAACTATATAAAACCATTCCATTGTTTTGGAATTCACCTTAACGCACTTGCATATTAAATCCCTTGGCCTTTTTCTTCTTCAAGTGTTGACTCTCTAACCTTGCCTTATATTTCTTTCATCATTTTCCGGAGCTCCACCAAAAATCCGAACATTTTTGGACCTCCCTATCACCTACTTCCTATGCGAAACCATTTGAATTGTATCCAAATGATTTCGTTTCAAACTTTACCAACGTGATCATTACCATTTTTCGTGGATCAGGCTCATTCTTGTGACTCTGAGAAAATTTACGTCATGTTCAAACTCCACTGCTACCTCTCTAGGCTTTTCTTCCAAGTTTGGGTTTCTTTTAAATAGTTAAAAAGAGAGAGGGAGAGCCAAACCAGCCCATCTGGGGTCTCCAACCAGCAGCAGCATTGGGCCGACCTCTAAGGCCCATTTGCCCCAAGCCCACCTATCGCTTGTAACCCTAGCACTGACCGAAACCATATCCCTCTCGATCCCTCTCTCCCTCCTAGCGCCGTCACCAGGAGACCCACGCTCGACCCCCTCCTCTCGTCGTGATCCTTTCTCTCTCGCTCGATCTCCCATGCCCGAACCTCCCATCTCCCTCTCGTGCCCTGTGACGCAACCCCGCCGTCGTACACCACCTTTCGCACCTCCAGCCGCCTCCCATGGCGCCCTCACCCGCGCGCGAGACCTCCCTATCGCCAGCACTGGTGCCTTGCCGCGCTTGAGTCCTCATGCGCCTCCCTGCTTTGTCCGACCGCAGCACCGCCAAGCTCCTCCAACCGCCGCCCACTCCTCCCTCGATCCCGCCGAATTCGATCCGTTCCGATAATGCACGCTTCGAAGGTATAACCCCGAGGCGACCGTCCGAGAACGAATGCTTGCGATGTTTGAGATGCTCGTGTTTGCCCCGTGCCCAAATTGTCGCTCGTTTCCTCGTCGCCAAATCATGGGATACCAGGAATCCGGCAGCGCCCCACCATCTTTTGCACGCATCCGCATACTTCTCCTTTGCATCGGTATCTCAATCGAGTTACCGGAACCGGAACGTTGCAGTGGCACCGTTTTCGTTATCGTTGTCGTGGCACCCCTTTTTCTTTCCACCACGGTGACAAATGCCTCATAATATGCTCTTGTTAACATTTTCTTAAAACTTGCATAACTTGAACATGCCATCCGCATCATGTTAACAACAATTAAAATGCTTAAATTGTTGTTTGCATTTAAATTGCTAATGCATGTGGGGATTTACCGGATACGTTGTTTGCTATATCCGGCCCCATTCAAATGGTTTAAATGGTATAGTTTTGTTATGCTTCACCTCTTACCATGTTTAACAACATTTAATATTGTTGGGTACATAAACGAGATCGAACTAAATAAGTCATGTGGTGTTTTCTTCAATATGCAACTCTGTTGCATATTGTGCTCCACTTAATATGTAGAATTGCTTGTGCACTTTTCATGCCATGAACATTTAAACCGGACAGACATCATACTTGGTTGTGCATCATGCCATGTTTATGTGGTGGTTGTTTACCATGTTGTTTGCTTCTTTCCGGTGATGCTTCTTCGGGTTAGTTCCGATAACGTCGCGTTTGTGAGGATCCATTCGACTTCGTCTGTTTGTCTTCTTCATGGACTCGTTCTTATTCCTTGCGGGATTTCAGGCAAGATGACCATACCCTCGAAATCACTTATATCTTTGCTTGCTAGATGCTCGCTCTTTTGCTATGCCTATGCTACGATACCTACCACTTGCTTATCATGCCTCCCATATTGTTGAACCAAGCCTCTAACCCACCTTGTCCTAGCAAACCGTTGTTTGGCTATGTTACTGCTTTGCTCAGCCCCTCTTTTAGCGTTGTTACTTGCAGGTGAAGATTGAAGCTTGTTCCATGTTTGGAACATGGATGTTTTGTTGGGATATCACAATATCTCTTATTTAATTAATGCATCTGTATACTTGGTAAAGGGTGGAAGGCTCGACCTTATGCCTGGTGTTTTGTTCCACTCTTGCCACCCTAGTTTCCGTCATATCGGTGTTATGTTCCCGGATTTTTCCTTCCTTACGCGGTTGGGTTATAATGGGAACCCCTTGACAGTTTGCTTTGAATAAAACTCCTCCAGCAAGGCCCAACCTTGGTTTTACCATTCGCCACCTAGCCTCTTTTTCCCTTGGGTTAGGCCAGCCCAAGGGTCATCTTTATTTTAACCCCCCCGGGCTAGTGCTTGTCTAAGTGTTGGTCCGAAATGGGCAGCCTGCGGGGCCACCTCGGGGAAACTTGAGGGCTGGTTTTACTCGTAGCTTGACCTATCTGGTGTTGCCCTGAGAACGAGATATGTGCAGCTCCCATCAGGATGTCGGCACATTGGGTGGCTTTGCTGGACTTGTTTTACCATTGTCGAGGATGTCTTGTAACCGGGATTCCGAGTCTGATCGGGTCTTCCCGCTAGAAGGAATATCCTTCATTGACCATGAGAGCTTGTGATGGGCTAAGTTGGGACACCCCTGCAGGGATTTGAACTTTCGAAAGCCGTGCCTGCGGTTATGGGCAGATGGGAATTTGTTAATGTCCGGTTGTAGAAAACCTGAAGTTGACCTTAATTAAAATGCATCAACCGCGTGTGTAACCGTGATGGTCTCTTTCCGGCGGAGTCCGGGAAGTGAACACGGTGTTGGAGTTATGCTTGACGTAGGTTGTTCTAGGATCACTTCTTGATCATAGATTCTCGACCGTGCTTCGCTTTTTCTTCTCGCTCTCATTTGCGTATGTTAGCCACCATATATGCTAGTCGCTTGCTGCAGCTCCACCTCATACCTTTTACCTTACCCATATGCTTAAATAGTCTTGATCACGAGGGTGTGAGATTGCTGAGTCCCTGTGACTCACAGATTCTTCCAAAACTAGTTTGCAGGTGCCGATGATACCGTGCAGGTGACGCCACTGAGCTCAGGAGGAGCTTGATAAAGATTTTGTCCTTGTATTGTTTCGTTCTAGTTGATTAGTAGTGGAGCCCATTTGGGGTTGATCGTGGATCTGTGTAGCTTTTGGGGTAGTCTTCTTTTATTTTGGTTCCGTAGTCAGACCTTGTATGTATTTGGTTGATGTAATGCTTTATTCATGTAATTGTGTGAAGTGGCGATTGTAAGCCAACTATGTATCTCTTTCCCTTATGTATTACATGGGTTGTGTGAAGATTACCTCACTTGCGACATTGTTTTCAATGCGGTTATGCCTCTAAGTCGTGCTTCAACACGTGGGAGATATAGCCGCATCGAGGGTGTTACAACTAAGTTACCTCAACGGGGATATCCACATCCCCAATAATAAGAATATCATATTTCTTCTTGACAGTTGGTAGAGGAAATTCAAAACCTCCAAATATAATCGATGGAATTTTTCCAATAGAGTTGATACTATGAACTTGAGGTTGTTTCCTCGGAAAGTGTACCATATGCTCATTACCATTAACATGAAAAGTAACATTGCCTTTGTTGCAATCAATAACAGCCCCTGCAGTGTTAAGAAAGGGTCTTCCAAGAATAATAGACATACTATCATCCTCGGGAATATCAAGTATAACAAAGTCCGTTAAAATAGTAACGTTTGCAACCACAACAGGCACATCCTCACAAATACCGACAGGTATAGCAGTTGATTTATCAGCCATTTGCAAAGATATTTCAGTAGGTGTTAACTTATTCAAGTCAAGTCTACGATATAAAGAGAGAGGCATAACACTAACACCGGATCCAAGATCACATAAAGCAGTTTTAATATAATTCTTTTTAATGGAGCAAGGTATAGTAGGTACTCCGGGGTCTCCAAGTTTCTTTGGTATTCCACCCTTAAAAGTATAATTAGCAAGCATGGTGGAAATTTCAGCTTCCGGTATCTTTCTTTTATTAGTAATGATATCCTTCATATATTTAGCATAAGGATTTGTTTTGAGCACATCAGTTAATTTCATACGCAAAAAGATAGGCCTAATCATTTCAGCAAAGCGCTCAAAATCTTCATCATCCTTTTTCTTGGATGGTTTCGGAGGAAAAGGCATGGGTTTCTGAACCCAAGGTTCCCTTTCTTTACCATGTTTCCTAGCAACAAAGTCTCTTTTATCATAACGTTGATTCTTTGATTGTGGGTTATCAAGATCAACATCAGGTTTAATTTCTACATCATTATCATTACTAGGTTGAGCATCATCATGAACATCATTATTAATATTTTCATTAGGTTCATGTTCATTACTAGATTGTGTTTCAGCATCAGACATAGAGATATCATTTGGATTATCAGGTGGTTCAGCAATAGGTTCACTAGAAGTTTGCACAGTTCTATCATTTTTCTTCTTCTTGTTTTTAGAAGAACTAGGAACATCAATATTATTTCTTTGAGAATCTTTCTCGATTCTCTTAGGGTGGCCTTCAGGATACAAAGGTTCCTGAGTCATCCTACCAGTTCTAGTAGCCACTCTAACAGCATAATCATTTTTCTTACTATTCATTTCATCAAACACTTCTTTTTGAGCCTTAAGTACTTGTTCTACTTGAGTGGTAACCATAGAAGCTTGTTTGCTAACAAGTTTAAGTTCTCCTTTAATATTAGCCATATAATCACCCAAGCTTCTAATCATATAAGCATTTTCTTTTATTTGTCTACCAAAATAAGCATTGAAGTCGTCTTGCTTAAACATAAAGTTATCAAACTCATCGAAGCACTGACTAACAATTTTAGTAGGAGGGACTTCAGCTTTATCATATCTATAGAGAGAATTTACCTTTACTACCTGTGTCGAGATATCGGGATCAGGAGGTTCTTTAGTAAATAAAGAATTGAGATCATATGGTTCTTCAACAGGCGGTATATTAAGACCATGTATTTCTTCAATAGGAGGTAAATTCTTAACGTCTTCAGCTTTAATACCTTTTTCTTTCATCAATATCTTTGCCTCTTGCATATCTTCGGGACTGAGAAATAGAACACCTCTCTTCTTCGGAGTTGGTTTAGGAATAGTCTCAGTAATTCGAGCAGGAGTTGGCTCGGGAGCTGGCTCAAGAGGTGCCCAATTGTTTTCATTTGTCAACATATTATTCAATAGAATTTCAGCTTCATCCGGTGTTCTTTCCCTGAAAAGAGAACTAGCACAACTATCCAGGTAATCTCTGGAAGCATCGGTTAGTTCATTATAAAAGATATCAAGTATTTCAGGTTTCTTAAGAGGATGATCAGGCAAAGCATTAAGTAACTTGAGAAGCCTCCCCCAAGCTTGTGGGAGACTCTCTTCTTTAATTTGCATGAAGTTGTATATTTCCCTCAAAGCAGCTTGTTTCTTATGAGCAGGGAAATATTTAGTAGAGAAGTAATAAATCATATCCTGGGGACTACGCTCATATCCAGGATCAAGAGAATTGAACCATATCTTAGCATCACCCTTTAATGAGAACGGAAATATTTTGAGTATATAAAAGTAACGCGATCTCTCATCATTAGTAAACAGGGCAGCAATATCATTTAACTTAGTAAGATGTGCCACAACAGTTTCAAATTCATAGCCATAAAACGGATCAGATTCAACCAAAGTAACTATATCAGGATCAACAGAGAATTCATAATCCTTATCAGGAACAAAAATAGGTGAAGTAGCAAAAGCAGGGTCGGGTTTCATTTTATCTCTAAGTGATTCTTTGTTCCATTTAATTAATAACCTCTTAAGCTCATATCTATCTTTGCAAGCTAAAATAGCGGCAGAAGATTCCATATAAAAAAGATAGCCCTCAGGAATAACAGGCATATTTTCATCATCACTATCATCATCGTATTCAGATTCAATAATTTATTTTTCTCTAGCCCTAGCAATTTGTTCATCAAGAAATTCACCAAGGGGCACAGTAATATCAGGCATAGAAGCAGTTTCATCATAAGTATCTTGCATAGCAGAAGTGGCATCAGCAATAACATGCGACATATCAGAAAGAATAGTAGAAGCAGGTGTAGGTGTCGCTAACTTACTCATAACAGAAGGTGAATCAAGTGCAGAGCTAGATGGCAGTTCCTTACCTCCCCTCGTAGTTGAGGGATAGATCTTGGTTTTTGGATCTCTCAAGTTCTTCATAGTGTCCAGCAGATATAAATCCCAAGTGACTCAAAGAATAGAGCTATGCTTTCCGGCAACGGCACCAGAAATTAGTCTTGATAACCCACAAGTATAGGGGATCGCAACAGCTTTCGAGGGTAGAGTATTCAACCCAAATTTATTGATTCGACACAAGGGGAGCCAAGGAATATTCTCAAGTATTAGCAGCTGAGTTGTCAATTCAACCACACCTGGAAACTCAGTATCTGCAGCAAAGTGTTTAGTAGCACAGTAATATTATAGTGGTGGTAGCAGCAACAAAAGTAAAGACAACAAAAGTAATGTTTTTGGTATTTTGTAGTGATTGTAACAGCAGCAGCGGGAAAGTAAACGAGCGTAAACCAGTATATGGAAAACTCGTAGGCACCGGATCAGTGATGGATAATTATGCCGGATGCGGTTCATCACGTAACAGTCATAACATAGGGTGACACAGAACTAGCTCCAATTCATCAATGTAATGTAAGCATGTATTCCGTATATAGTCATACATGCTTATGGAAAAGAACTTGCATGACATCTTTTGTCCTACCCTCTCGTGGCAGCGGGGTCCTATTGGAAACTAAGGGATATTAAGGCCTCCTTTTAATAGAGAACCGAAACAAAGCATTAGCACATAGTGAATACATGAACTCCTCAAACTATGGCCATCACCGGGAGTGGTCCCGATTATTGTCACATCGGGGTTGCCGGATCATAACACATATTAGGTGACTATAGACTTGCAAGATAGGATCAAGAACTCACATATATTCATGAAAACATAATAGGTTCAGATCTGAAATCATGGCAATTGGGCCCTAGTAACAAGCATTAAGCATAGCAAAGTCATAGCAACATCAATCTCAGAACATAATGGATACTAGGGATCAAACCCTAACAAAACTAACTCAATTACATGATAAATCTCATCCAACCCATCACCGTCCAGCAAGCCTACGATAGAATTACTCACGCACGGCGGTGAGCATCATGCAATTGGTGATGGAGGATGGTTGATGATGACGACGGCGATGAATCCCCCTCTCCGGAGCCCCAAACGGACTCCAGATCAGCCCTCCCGAGAGGTTTTAGGGCTTGGCGGCGGCTCCATATCGTAAAACGCGATGATTTCTTCTCTCTGATTTTTTTCTCTCTGAAAGCAAATATATAGAGTTGGAGTTGGCGTCGGAGGGCATCCAGGGGGCCCACGAGGTAGGGAGGCGCGCCCTAGGGGGGGACCCTCGTGAGAAGGGTGTGGGCCCCCTGGTCTTCATCTTTGGCGAGGATTTTTTATTATTTTTTCTAAGATGTTCCGTGGAGTTTTAGGTCATTCCAATAATATTTGTTTTCTGCACATAAAACAACACCATGGCAGTCTGCTGAAAACAACGTTAGTCCGGGTTAGTTCCATTCACATCATACAAGTGAGAGTCCAAAACAAGGGCAAAAGTTTTTGGAGAAGTAGATACGACGGAGACGTATCATGCAGCGTACTTGGCAGGGGCTCGAATCCCTCGAAGATCAAGTCTCCGCGGATGTCGGCCGTGTAATTTAACCTTCCAAACCTGACCTGGTGGCCAGGGGCATAACTCTCGATCTTCTCCAGATGGCCAAGCGAGTTGGCCCGCAGTGCGGAGCCGCCGAATACAAAGATCTGTCTGGGGAGAAAAGTCTCACCCAGGACTGCATCACTATCGATGGTCGAAGGAACCATCAAGCCTAATGATGACGACACAGAGGAACTCTCAATGAAAGCACCAATGTCGGTGTCAAAACTGGCAGATCTCGGGTAGGGGGTCCCGAACTGTGCGTCTAAGGCAGATGGTAACAGGAGGCAGGAGACACGATATTTTACCCAGGTTCAGGCCCTCTTGATGGAGGTAAAACCCTATGTCCTGCTTGATTATTCTTGATAATATGAGTATTACAAGAGTTGATCTACCACGAGATCAGAGAGGCTAAACCCTAGGAGCTAGCCTATGGTATGATTGTATGTTGTCCATGGACTAAAACCCTCCGGTTTATATAGACACCGGAAGGGGCTAGGGTTACACAGAGTCGGTTATAAGGAAGGAGATCTACATATCCGTATTGCCAAGCTTGCCTTCCACGCCAAGGAGAGTCCCATCCGGACACGGGACGAAGTCTTCAATCTTGTATCTTCATAGTCCAACAGTCCGGCCAAAGGATATAATCCGGCTGTCCGGATACCCCCTAATCCAGGACTCCCTCAGATGGCCACGGTCGCGCCCTCTCGGGATGGTGGTGGATGGAGAATGGAGGCGACACGAGGGGATGCCTCTCCTCCTCCTCCTGAGTTCCCTTTTTATAGCCAAGCTAGGAAGGCTGAAGACTGGCTCTATGTCTCTGAAGAGCCCTTTTAAGTCCATCTCATTAAGTTGGCGGCGAGTGAGGTTGTCGGTCGCCCTCCCCGCGCCAATCAAAGGCGCATGGGTATTGGCCCTGGCGTGCCTTCCCATAACCCACGCGTCCGTCACATACCCCACGCCATGCATGCGATGTACGTGGCAAAAAAGACGGGCGTAGTGGGAAACGTGCAATGGTGGTTCCAAGGTTGAGAGAGGCGAGGAGAGTAAATGAGCAGCATACCTACAGTTTTCCCTTTTTTATGGGGAAGACGTGGGCCGCCTCTTTACTATTCACCGCAGGTTGATGCAAGCATGCTACGGTCATTCCACGTGTGACCCCCACGTCACGCACTCAATGCGGGTCATGGGGAAGTGCAACTGGCGAAGGAGTTACCACAGTTAAAACTCTGGCGCGTGTGCCCATGGACCGTTCTGGGCCTGGCCCAACAATGCTCTGCGCTTATGTGCGAAACCTGCGGCTGGGCTCGAGAGGGCATAGGAAGCAAAGATGTAAGGTTGTCGAGGCAGCACCCAAGCCAGAATCATAAAGATCAAAGGGACAAGATGGGCTTCCCCCGGCAAGAGCCTTGCCGCGACAGCCTGCATGGCCCCGGCAAGAGCTTTGCCGGGGCAACTTGCCCAACACCAGCAAGACCACCGCCCTTGAGCCTAAGAGTTATGACGCCATCGACAACGTCAAGACCTAGGCTCGGGAGCGCCTGCACAATGGCATGCAGATCTTGGTGAAACCCAAAGGCCTGCAAGCCTAGATGAGCACCATAAGATGAAGACCCCTGGCAAGATCTTGCCGAGGAGGACCGAAGACCCCCGGCAAGACCCTTGCTGGGGACATCCGCGAGACCCCGGCAAGACCCTTGCCGGGGGCATCTACGGAGCCGAGACCAGGCCCGCACTTGCTAGAGTTTCGCTGGCCCGCGCCCATTTCGACGTGGCAGCTAGCCTGCCAACTAGGCACGCACTTGCGTGGAAGCCTGCAACTTCTAGGCCAACCAGCCAAGCACCTGTGTGGTGGCATGCAGATCTTCATGAAGACCCTGCCACCACACCAGCTCAGCAGCCAGCCAGCCAGCGTGGCGCTACATGCCTCGTCACCTTGGATGCATGTCAAAGCAAGGCGAGGCGGCGATGGACGGGACGAGCTTCTTTACCATCCCCGATAAAGCAAGAGGACACATAGGCGATGCATTAAATGTGTTTGTCCTAGGATGTTAGGAGATAGACTTGTACACTGTACTTACTTTCCACCTCCTGTGTGCCACTATGGCAACCCCTTTGACATATAAAAGGAGGCCCGAGGTGTACTGAGGAAGGATTCGGACTTTTTGGGATAGGCATGCACCGCAGCTAGTTCAAGAACTCAAGAACACTAAATACACACAAAGCAGGACTAGGGTTTTACGCATCGTTTGCAGCTCGAACCTGGGTACAAATCCCACCGAGCTGATCTTCTAGACCCGCTCTTTGTGCAGCCCCACACCCCGCCAACTGTAGAAGGGATTCCGTCGAGGGATCCCATAGGAGTCGTTCCTGAACACCGACAGTTAGTATCCTTTACCACACTCGTGCTTCAAAGTAGCACCATGTTTTTCATATGGAGAGTTTCCTATGTTGTCACTTTCATATACTAGTGGGATTTTTTCATTATAGGATTAGATGCACACCCACTTAGTTTTCATATTGAGATTTCATACACTTATAGCTCTTAGTGCATACATTGCATGGCAATGCCTACTCCTCACATTGATATCGATTGATGGGCGCATCTCCATAGCCCGTTGGTTAGCCACGTCGATGTGAGACTTTCTTACTTTTTTGTCCTCTCTATATTTACCCCTATCATCATACTCTATTCCACCCGTAGTGCTATATCCATGGCTCACGCTCATGTATTGTGTGAGGGATGAAATAGCTGAAGCACGTTAAAAAGTATGAACCAATTGCTCAGCTTGTCATCGGGGTTATGCATGATAAATACTTTGTGTTAAGAACATAGAACATGCCAAGACTATATGATTTTGTAGAGATAGCTTTCTTTAGCATTGATACTTTGAAAGACATGATTGTTTGTTGGGATGCCTGAGTATTGATGTCTTTATGTCAAATTATAGACTATTGCTTTGAATCACTTATGCCATAATATTCATGCCATGATTAGATATATGATTAAGTTTATGCTAGGGAGCATTCCACATAAAAAATATCTTTTTTATCACTTACCTAATCAAGGACGAGCAGGAATTAAGCTTCGGGATGCTGATACGTCTCCATCATATATATAATTTTTGATTGTTTCATGCCAATATTATACAACTTTCACATATTTTGGCAACTTTTTATATGATTTATTGGACTAACCTATTGATCCAGTACCCAATGTCAGTTCCTATTTTTTGCTTGTTTTTTGTCTCGTAGAAAATCCATATCAAACGAAGTCCAAATGCAATAAAATTTAATGGAGAATTATTTTGGAATATATGTGATTTTTGGACTTGGAATCAATGCAAACGAGGGCCCACAGTGCCCACAAGACACCAGGGTGCGCCCAAGGAGCCAAGCGCGTGGTGGTGGGTTGTGCTCACCTCGTACGTTGGTTGGGGCTCTACTTCGGGCGCAAGGAAGCTTATATCCGAAAAAACCATGTTAAAATCTCAGCGCAATCGGAGTTATAGATCTCCCAGAATATAAGAAACAGTTTTCGGCCAGATTGGGGGAACGCGAAACAGAAGAGAATAGAGAGGGAGATCCAATATCGGAGGGGCTCCTGCCCCTCCGCCGCCATTGAGGCCATGGTCCAGAGGGGGAATTCCCCTCCCATCTAGACGAGAGGCCACAGAAGAAGAAGAAGGGGGGTTCTCTCCCAGTGGTGCCAAAACGCTGCCGAGGCAAGGATCGTGACGGTGATCTACATCGACAATCTTGCTACCATCAACACCAACTTTTTCCCCCTATCTACAGCGGTGTAAAACTCCTTCCCCAGGCTGTAATCTCTACTTAAACATGGTGCTCAACTCCATATATTATTTCCTAATGATCTATGGTTATCCTGTAATATTTGACTAGATCCGTTTTATCCTATGGGTTAATCATGATCTTGGTTGGTATGATGGTATATTTTATTTATGATGATGTCCTATGGTGACATCCGTTTCATGCAAACATGAGGGGTCCCCGCTGTAGGGTGTTGCAATACGTTCATTATTTCTTATGGTGGGTTGTGCGAGTAACATAAGCTTAACCTGAGTAGGTGGGTTGTTGCGTATGGGATAAAGAGGACTTGATACTTAATTCTATGGTTGGGTTTCACGACCTTAATGATGTTTAGTAGTTGCGGATGCTTGCTAGGGGTCCAATCATAAGTGCATATGATCCAAGTAGATAAAGTATTTTAGCTCATGTCTCTCGCTCATATAGAATTACAAGAATGATTACCGGCACTTGTTATCAATTGCCTAGGGACAAATGACTTTCTTGTTGACAAAAGCTATCTACTCTTATTACCTTGCAATTTATTCGTAGTTTTATTCTCGCAAAGTACTCATAGTTTTATTCTTGCAAAATAGTTTCATACTTGTTTTAGGTAAAGCAAACATCAAGTGTGCGTATAGTTGTATTGGTGGTCGATAGAACTTGAGGGAATATTTGTTTTACCTTTAGCTCCTCTTTGGGTTCGACACTCTTATTTACCGAAGAAGGCTACGAACGATCCCCTATACTTGTGGGTTATCACACACCCACACTTATTAATAGAGCAATTTCAAAAATTAAAGAGAGCTAGCTGACCTAAATATTACTCTAACAAATTACTATACTCCGACGGTGCTCCAAGATATTTTGTGTTGCATCTCACATGGTTGGTGATAATAAACTGTGTGCGATCTACTTGATTTTTCGTCTTGATTTGAATTACATAATGGGGTCACAGCTGCAATGGATGGTGTTTGAATTGCTAGAACTTTTATCTGCAGTGAACATGCAACTATAGGTGTCTCGTCAAAAAATTGGAATTATTCAGGGTTTGTTTGGACATTTTTATACACTTACTCGGTTTTCTCGGCATTTTAGGTGCACAATTCAAAATTAAACTACATGCACATGCTCCGATGCACCAAAATGGGTTGTAAAATGATATATGTGTCCATGGGTTGATGCTTATGTCCCATGCAAGAAATGGGGATGAATTTAAAACACCATGGCATCATGGCTCTCTAGCAAACGTTGAGGTGCTTGCTTTTGTAATTCTAGTAAATCCAAAACTCGTCTGAAATTCATGACCCTTGGCATGCTATCATGGAACGGCATCAACATGCTGGGGTAAAAAATATTGTCCCATTTGGGGTAGGTTATGGTATAAGCTTCTCACAAACCAGAGCTTCTCACAAGAAGCCTCATGATTCCGGTAGGGAAACGTGTCACCTTTGTTGACGAAACGATACCCGTTGCATCTTCTTGCTTTCAAAACATTTCTAGTGTCAACATAGAACAATTGGAGTGTTGTGTCATTTTTTGGGATTTTTCATGGTTTGCTTCGACATTTTTATACATTAACTGAGTTTTCTCTGTGTTTATGTGCATAATTCAAATTTTAACTACATGTACATGCTCCAATGTATATAAACTGGTTGAAAAATCAAGTGTGTGTCCTTGTTTGCAACCTTAGGTCCCATGCAAGAAATGGGAATGAATTTCAAACACCTTTGCCACCATCGCTCGGCCGCTAACGTTGAGATACATGGTTTTAAAATTCTAGTAAATTTAAAACTCGTGTGAAATGCATGAAACTTGACATGCTATCATGGAACGGCATCAACATGCAGTGGTAAAAATATTGTCCCATTTGGGGCAGGTTGGGGTATAAGCTTCTCACAAACCAGGGCTTCTCGCAATAAGCCTCATGGTTATGGTAGGGAACGTTTCACCTTTCTGGATGAAATGAATCTGTTGCCTCTTCTTGATTTCAATTTTTCTCTAGTGTCAACATAGAACAACAGGAGTGTTGTGTTAAATTTTGGAATTTTTCGTGGTTCATTTGGACAATTTTATACATTAATTGAGTTTTCAATGCATTTATATGCATAATTCAAATTTAAACTACAGGCACATGCTCTAATGCATATAAATTCGTCAAAAATTCAACTATGTGTCCTTGGTTGCATGCTTAGCTCCCATGCAAGAAATGGGAATGAATGACAAACACCCTGCCACCGTCACTCGGTCGCAAACTTGAGATACATGGTTTGTAAATTCTAGTAAATCCAAAACTCGTCTAAAATTCATGAAACTTGGCATGCTATCATGGAGCGGCATCAAAATGTCGTGGTAAAGTTTTTTGTCACATTTGGGGCAGGTTTGGGTATAAGCTTCTCACAAACCAGAGCTTCTCACAACAAGCCTCATGGTTTCGGTAGGGGACGTGCCACCTTTGGGGACGAAACAATATCCGTTGCCTCTTATTGCTTTCAAGATTTTTCTAGTCTCAACATAGAACAACAAGAGTGTTGTGTTAAATTATGGAATTTTTGGGGGTTTGTTTGGACATTTTTATACATTAATTGGGTTATCTAGGCATTTTATGTGCATAATTCAAATTTGAACTATGTGCACATGCTCCAGTGCATATCAATTGGTTGAAAAATCAAATCTATGTCCTTGGGTGCATGCTTATGTCCCATGCAAGAAATGAGAATGAATTACAAACACCAGGATATTGTTGATTGTTGGCAAAATGTTGAGATACTTTGTTTTTAAATTCTAGTAAATCCAAAACTCATCTGAAATTAATGAAACTTGGCATGCTATCGTGGAATGGCACCCGACATGTTGTACTATTTTTCGTGTCCATTTTGAGAGAAGTTGCGGTCGATTAACAGCCAAAATGGCATTTTCAAACAAATAGCTGCCACTGTAACATCACATACGTTTTGCATAATCTAAATCATGTGCGTTCTGTTAACCATTCACGTGACACCATGACTCGCTCTTTTAATGGCTAGGAGGTGCCGTGCGGACAGGTGCTTGACTAAACGGGAGGCGTGCAAGCTGTACTCCAATGCGTAGGCTCACCGAAAAGTGTGCGAGCTGTATGCCGCGTAGGCTCACTGGGAAACGAGCCCTTTGACTTCTATGGCCGCCCGCCTTGCTCGCATCCTCTCCATTAGTGGCGCCCAAGCTGTAGTTTAATATGGTTTTTAAATATAAATCACTCATCGCAAACGTTTTAGTTAGAACACCCGTATGCAAATCGATAGCTTCCTGAGGAAGCCTAGCAAAAATGTCTCGAGCAGGACTTGTGTAGCTCTTGATCGCAAACATTTTAGATAGAACACCCGTATGTAAACCGACAGCTTCCCTAGTAAGCCAACGGAAAATGTGCCGAGCAGGATTTGTGTGGCTCTTCATTGCAAACGTTTTAGATAGAACACATGTATGCAAAGTGAGAGCTATGGTCTTCTGCAATAAGCGAAGGGAAAATTCACCGCGCGGGATTTGTGCTTCTCTTCAACTCAAACGGTTCAGATTGGATAAGGTATGCAAAGCGAGACTTCAATGCAAAGCCATGAGAAAATCTGGCAAGTAGGATTTGTACCTCCCTTCAACGCAAATGGTTTTTTCGGATGACTGATACGTCTCCAACGCATCTATAATTTGGATTGCTCCATGCTATATTATCTACTGTTTTGGACATTATTGGGCTTTATTATCCACTTTTATATTATTTTTGGGACTAACCTACTAACCGGAGGCCCAGCCCAGAATTGTTGTTTTTTGCCTATTTAGGGTTTCGAAGAAAAGTAATATCAAACGGAGTCCAAACGGAATGAAACCTTCGGGAATGTGATTTTCTGACCGAACAAGACCCAGGAGACTTGGACCCTACGTCAAGCAACCAACAGGGAGGCCACGAGGTAGGGGGTGCGCCTACCCCCCACCCCCCCAGGCGCACCCTCCACCCTCGTGGGCCCCCTATTGCTCCACCGACGTACTTCTTCCTCCTATATATACCTACGTACCCCCAAACGATCAGATACGGAGCCAAAACCCTAATTGCACCGCCGTAACTTTCTGTATCCACGAGATCCCATCTTGGGGCCTGTTCCGGAGCTCCACCGGAGGGGACATCCATCACGGAAGGCTTCTACATCAACACCATAGCCTCTTCGATGAAGTGTGAGTAGTTTACCTCAGACCTTCAGGTCCATAGTTATTAGCTAGATGGCTTATTCTCTCTTTTTGGATCTCAATACAATGTTCTCCCCCTCTCTTGTGGAGATCTATTCGATGTAATCTTCTTTTTGCGGTGTGTTTGTTGAGACCGATGAATTGTGGTTTATGATCAAGATTATCTATGAACAATATTTGAATCTTCTCTGAATTCTTTTATGTATGATTGGTTATCTTTGCAAGTCTCTTTGAATTATCATTTTGGTTTGGACTACTAGATTGATCTTTCTCTCAATGGGAGAAGTGCTTAGCTTTGGGTTCAATCTTGCGTTGTCCTTTCTGAGTGACAGTAGGGGCATCAAGGCACGTATTGTATTGTTGCCATCGAGGATAACAAGATGGGGTTTTATCATATTGCGTGAATTTATTCCTCTACATCATGTCATCTTGCTTAAGGCATTACTCTGTTTTCATGAACTTAATACTCTAGATGCATGCTGGATAGTAGTCGATGAGTGGAGTAATAGTTGTAGATGCAGGCAGGAGTCGGTCTACTTGTCTCGGACGTCATGCCTATATACATGATCATACCTAGATATTCTCATAACTATGCTCAATTCTGTCAATTTCTCAATAGTAATTCGTTCACCCACTGTAAAATATTTATGCTCTTGAGAGAAGCCACTAGTGAAACCTATGGCCGCCGAGTCTATCTTCATCATATTAGTCTTCCAATACTTAGTTATTTCCTTTGCTTTTTTACTTTGCTATTATTTTACTTTGCATCTTTATCACAAAAATACCAAAAATATTATCTTATCATATCTATCAGATCTCATTCTCGTAAGTGACCGTGAAGGGATTGACAACCCCTTATCGCGTTGGTTGCGAGGAGTTATTTGTTTGTGCAGGTATGAGGTACTTGCGTGCAGCCTCCTACTGGATTGATACCTTGGTTCTCGAAAACTGAGGGAAATACTTACGCTACTTTGATGCATCATCCTTTCCTCTTCAAGTAAATCCAACGTAGTGCTCAAGAGGTAGCAAGAAGAATTTCTGGCATCGTCGCCGGGGAGGTTCGCGCAAGTCAAGATTTGACTCCCGAGAACGAGCCATTTCTGGCACCGTTGCCGGGGAGTCTATGCAAAAGTCAACATACCAAGTACCCATCACAACCCTTATCTCCCGCATTACATTATTTTCCATTTGTCTCTCGTTTTCCTCTCCCCCACTTCACCCTTGCCATTTTATTCGCCCTCTCTCTCTCTCTATCTTCCCTCTCTTTCTCTATTTGCCTCTTTTTGCCCGCTTGCTTTTTGTTTTCCTGAGTGTTGGATTGCTTGCTTGTCACGATGGCTCAAGATAACACTAAATTGTGTGACTATACCAATACCAACAACAATGATTTTATTAGCACTCCGATTGCTCCTCTTAGCGATGCTGAATCTTGTGAAATTAATGCCGCTTTGTTGAATCTTGTCATGAAAGATCTGTTTTCCGGCCTTACTAGTGAAGATGCCGCTACCCATCTACATAGCTTCGTTGATTTGTGTGATATGCAAAAGAAGAAAGATGTGTACAACGATATTGTTAAGTTGGAGCTATTTCCTTTTTCTTTTAGAGATCGTGCTAAAGCTTGGTTTTCGTCTTTGCCTAAAAATAGTATTGATTCTTGGAAAAAGTGCAAAGATGCTTTTATCTCTAAGTATTTTCCTCCCACTAAGTTCATCTCCCTTAGAATGATATTATGAATTTTAAGCAACTTGATCATGAACATGTTGCACAAGCTTGGGAGAGGATGAAATTAATGATACGTAATTGCCCTACTCATGGTTTGAATTTGTGGATGATTATACAAAAACTTTATGCCGGATTGAATTTTGCTTCTAGAAATCTTTTATATTCGGCCGCGGGAGGCAGTTTTATGGAAATCACTTTAGGAGAAGCTACTAAACTCCTAGATAATATTATGGTTAATTATTCTCAATGGCATACTGAAAGATCTACTAATAAAAAGGTGCATGCGATAGGAGAAATTAATGTTTTGAGTGGAAAGATGGATGAACTTATGAAATTATTTGCTAGTAAGAGTGTTTCTTCTGATCCTAATGATATGCCCTTGTCTACTTTGATTGAGAATAATAATGAATCTATGGATGTGAAATTTGTTGGTAGGAACAATTTTGGTAACAACGCATATAAAGGAAATTTTAATCCTAGGCCTTATCCTAGTAATCCCTCTAATAATTATGGTAATTCCTACAACAATTCTTATGGAAATTATAATAAGATGCCCTCTGATTTTGAATCTAATATTACAGAATTTATTACTTCGGAAAAGAATTTCAATGCTTTGATTGAAGAAAAATTGCTTAAGATTGATGAGTTGGATAGGAACGTTGATAGAATTTCTCTTGATGTTGATTCTTTGAAACTTAGATCTATTCCTCCTAAGCATGATATCAATGAGTCTCTCAAAGCCATGAGAATTTCCATTGATGAGTGCAAAGAAAGAACCGCTAGGATGCGTGCTAAGAAAGATGCCTTTATAAGAGCGTGTTCTTCTAGTTCCTATGAAAATAAAGATGGATATCTAAAAGTTATTGATGTGTCCCCTATTAAATCTTTGTTTTGAAATATGAATCTTGATAATGATGGGACTGAATATGATCCACCTTTACCTAGAAGGTGTTCCAAAAAATCGGAGTTTTTAGATCTTGATGCTAAATTTGATGAAAGTAGGATTGAAGAAATTAAAACCCTAGATGTTGCTAAAATCACTATTTTGGATTTCAAGGAATTTAATTATGAAAATTGCTCTTTGATTTATTGTATTTCCTTGTTGCAATCCGTGCTAAATTCTCCTCATGCTTATAGTCAAAATAAAGCGTTTACTAAACATATCGTTGATGCCTTGATGCAATCTTATGAAGAAAAACTTGAGTTGGAAGTTTCTATCCCTAGAAAACTTTATGATGAGTGGGAACCACTATTAAAATTAAGATTAAAGATCATGAGTTCTATGCTTTATGTGATTTCGGTGCTAGTGTTTCCACGATTCCAAAGACTTTGTGCTATTTGTTAGGTTTCCGTGATTTTGATGATTGCTCTTTAAACTTGCACCTTGTGGATTCCACTATTAAGAAACCTATGGGAAGAATTAATGATGTTCTTATTTTCGCAAATAGGAATTATGTGCCTATAGATTTTATTGTTCTTGACATAGATTGCAATCCTTCATGTCCTATTATTCTTGGTAGACCATTCTTTAGAACGGCTGGTGCAATTATTGATATGAAGGAAGGAATTATTGATATGAAGGCATGGAACACTTTCCTAGAAATAAAATTAAATTACCTTATGAAACTATTATGAGAGCCACTTATGGATTGCCTACCAAAGATGGCAATACCTAGATCTATCCTTGCTTTTTATGCCTAGCTAGGGGCGTTAAACGATAGCGCTTGTTGGGAGGCAACCCAATTTTATTTTTATTCCTCGCTTTTTGCTGCTATCTAGTAATAAATAATTTATCTAGCCTCTGTTTTGGTTGTGTTTTTTGTGTTTAATTAGTGTTTGTGCAAAGTAGAACCGTTGGGAAGACTTGGGGAAAGTCTTGTTATCTTGCTGTAAAAAACAGAAACTTTAGCGCTCACAAGAACTACTGCCATCTTTATTTGGAAAGTTATATTTAGTTAATTATTTGTTCAGATGATTAATAGATAAATTCCTCAAGTTCAGAAACTTATTTTATAATTTTTGGGGTTCCAGATCTTGCGCTAGCTACAGATTACTACAGACTGTTCTGTTCTTGACAGATTCTGTTTTTCGTGTGTTGTTTGCTTATTTTGATGAATCTATGGCTAGTAAAATAGTTTATAAACCATAGAGAAGTTGGAATACAGTAGGTTTAACACCAATATAAATAAAGAATGAGTTCATTACAGTACCTTGAAGTGGTCTTTTGTTTTCTTTCGCTAACAGAGCTCACGAGATTTTCTTCTTTAAGATTTGTGTTGTGAAGTTTTCAAGTTTTGGGTAAAGATTTGATGGATTATGGAACAAGGAGTGGCAAGAGCCTAAGCTTGGGGATGCCCATGGCACCCCCAATATAATCTAAGGACACCTAAAAGCCAAAGCTTGGGGATGCCCATGGCACCCCCAATATAATCTAAGGACACCTAAAAGCCAAAGCTTGGGGATGCCACGGAAGGCATCCCCTCTTTCGTCTACTTCTATCGGTAACTTTACTTGGAGCTATATTTTTATTCACCACATGATATGTGTTTTGCTTGGAGCGTCTTGTATGATTTGAGTCTTTGCTTTTTAGTTTACCACAATCATCCTTGTTGTACACACAATTTGTTAGAATACTCTATGTGCTTCGCTTATATCATTTGAGTTATATAGTTTTGCTCTAGTACTTCACTCATATTTTTTAGAGCACGGTGGTGGAATTGTTTTATAGAAACTATTTGATCTCTCATGATTCACTTAGATTATTTTGGGAGTCTTAAATAGCGTGGTAATTTGCTTAAATAATCCTAATATGCTTGGTATTCAAGAATAGTAAAAACTTTCTTATGAGTGTGTTGAATGCTATGAGAAGTTTGATACTTGATAATTGTTTTGAGATATGAAGATGGTGATATTAGAGTCATGCTAGTTGAGTAGTTGTGAATTTGGGAGATACTTGTGTTAAAGTTTGTGATCCCTGTAGCATGCACGTATGGTGAACCATTATTTGATGAAGTCGGAGCATGATTTATTTTTTGATTATCTTCCTTATGAGTGGCGGTCGGGGACAAGCGATGGTCTTTTCCTACCAATATATCCCCCTAGGAGCATGCGCGTAATACTTTGCTTTGATAACTTGTAGATTTTTGCAATAAGTATATGAGTTCTTTATGACTAATGTTGAGTCCATGGATTATACGCACTTTTCTTCCTTCCACCATTGCTAGCCTCTCTAATACCGCGCACCTTTCGCCGGTATCATACACCCACCATATACCTTCCTCAAAACAGCCACCATACCTACCTATTATGGAATTTCCATAGCCATTTCGGGATATATTGTCATGCAACTTTCCACCGTTCCGTTCATTATGACACACTCCATCATTGTCATATTGCTTAGCATGATCATGTAGTTGACATCGTATTTGTGGCAAAGCCACTATTCATAATTCTTTCATACATGCCACTCTTGATTCATTGCATATCCCGGTACACCGCCGGAGGCATTCATATAGAGTCATATTTTGTTCTAAGTATCGAGTTGTAATTGTTGAGTTGTAAGAAAAATAAAAGTGTTATGGTCATCATTATTAGAGCATTGTCCCAGTGAGGAAAGGATGATGGAGACTATGATTCCCCCACAAGTCGGGATGAGACTCCGGATGAAAAAAATAAAAAATAAAGAAAATAGGCGATAAAAATAAAGAAAAATGAGAGAAAAAGAGAGAAGGGACAATGTTACTATCCTTTACCACACTTGTGCTTCAAAGTAGCACCATGATATTCATGATAGAGAGTCTCTCATTTCGTCACTTTCATATACTAGTGGGAATTTTTCATTATAGAACTTGGCTTGTATATTCCAATGATGGGCTTCCTCAAAATGCCCTAGGTCTTCATGAGCAAGCAAGTTGGATGCACACCCACTTAGTTTCTTTTGTTGAGCTTTCATATACTTATAGCTCTAGTGCATCCGGTGCATAGCAATCCTACTCACTCACATTGATATCTATTGATGGGCATCTCCATAGCCCATTGATATTCCTAGTTGATGTGAGACTATCTTCTCCCTTTTTTGTCTTCTCCACAACCACCATTCTATTCCACATATAGTGCTATATCCATGGCTCACGCTCATGTATTGCGTGAAGATTGAAATTTTTTGAGAATGTCAAAAGTATGAAACAATTGCTTGGCTTGTCATCGGGGTTGTGCATGATTTAAATATTTTGGGTGGTGAAGATAGAGCATAGCCAGACTATATGATTTTGTAGGGATAACTTTCTTTTGCCATGTTATTTTGAGAAGACATGATTTCTTTGTTAGTATGCTTGAAGTATTATTATTTTTATGTCAATATTAAACTTTTGTCTTGAATCTTTTGGATATAAATATTCATACCACAGTTGAGAAGAATTACATTAAAATTATGCCAAGTAGCATTCCACATCAAAAATTCTGTTTTTATCATTTACCTACTCGAGGACGAGCAGGAATTAAGCTTGGGGATGCTTGATACGTCTCCAACGTATCTATAATTTTTGATTGCTCCATGCTATATTATCTACTGTTTTGGACATTATTGGGCTTTATTATCCACTCTTATATTATTTTTGGGACTAACCTATTAACCGAAGGCCCAGCCCAGAATTGCTGTTTTTTGCCTATTTTAGGGTTTCGAAGAAAAGGAATATCAAACTGAGTCCAAATGGAATGAAACCTTCGGGAACGTGATTTTCTCACCAAACAAGACCCAGGAGACTTGGACCCTACGTCAAGCAACCAACAGGGAGGCCACAAGGTAGGGGGGCGCGCCCACCCCCCAGGCGTGCCCTCCACCCTCGTGGGCCCCCTATTGCTCCACCGACGTACTTCTTCCTCCTATATATACCTACGTACCCCCAAACGATCAGATACGGAGCCAAAACCCTAATTCCACCGCCGTAACTTTCTGTATCCACGAGATCCCATCTTGTGGCCTGTTCCGGAGCTCCGCCGGAGGGGGCATCCATCACGGAGGGCTTGTACATCAACACCATAGCCTCTCCGATGAAGTGTGAGTAGTTTACCTCAGACCTTCGGGTCCATAGTTATTAGCTAGATGGCTTCTTCTCTCTTTTTGGATCTCAATACAATGTTCTCCCCCTCTCTTGTGGAGATCTATTCGATGTAATCTTCTTTTTCCGGTGTGTTTGTTGAGATCGATGAATTCTAGGTTTATGATCAAGATTATATATGAACAATATTTGAATCTTCTCTGAATTCTTTTATGCACGATTGGTTATCTTTGCAAGTCTCTTCGAATTATCAGTTTGGTTTGGCCTACTAGATTGATCTTTCTTGCAATGGGAGAAGTGCTTAGCTTTGGGTTCAATCTTGCGGTGTCATTTCCCACTGACAGTAGGGGCAGCAAGGCACGTATTGTATTGTTGCCATCGAGGATAATAAGATGGTTTTTTTATCATATTGGATGTATTTATCCCTCTACATCATGTCATCTTGCTTAAGGCGTTACTCTGTTTTCATGAACTTAATACTCTAGATGCATGCTGGATAGCGGTCGATGAGTGGAGTAATAGTAGTAGATGCAGGCAGGAGTCGGTCTACTTGTCTCGGACGTGATGCCTATATATATGATCATACCTAGATATTCTCATAACTATGCTCAATTCTGTCAATTGCTCAACAGTAATTCGTTCACCCACCGTAAAAAAATATGCTCTTGAGAGAAGCCACTAGTGAAACCTATGGCCCCCGGGTCTATCTTCATCATATTAATCTTCCAATACTTAGTTATTTCCTTTGCTTTTTACTTTGCTGTTATTTTACTTTGCATCTTTATCACAAAAATACCAAAAATATTATCTTATCATATCTATCAGATCTCACTCTCGTAAGTGACCGTGAAGGGATTGAAAACCCCTTAATGCATTGGTTGCGAGGAGTTATTTGTTTGTGCAGGTACGAGGGACTTGCGTGCAGCCTCCTACTGGTTTGATACCTTGGTTCTCAAAAACCGAGGGAAATACTTAGGCTACTTTGTTGCATCATCATTTCCTCTTCAAGGAAATCCAACGTAGTGCTCAAGAGGTAGTAATGACCCATGTGCAACCATGTACAGAAAATTTGGTAAGATTTGCATCTGTCATATTGGTATATTGCCATTTGTCCAAATATGCAGGTAAAAATCTGTAGCACTATGTAATTGTTGAAACTATATTAATTAAGCATATATTTCATTAGTAGATTAAGCAATTGTTCTTTATACAAAAAGTTCAACTCGACAGCTGAACTGATCAAACTTTTCCCCAATTGTTGCCAACCACGTATTGAAATAGCTAGTTCAACTATATATACTAGCTAATTTTAAGTACGTTGCCCAGTTCCACCACATGTATAGTCAGATGAACTGAACAAAATAGCCCCTAAATACTACTACTACCGAGGGGCTTTGTACTACTTTGGGCAGCCTCTCCTGTGCCGTGCGCGCTCAGTAAGAGGAAGAGGAGGAGGAGCCTACTGACGAGCTGGACAGCTGCAATACGGTGCGTGCCGCTGCTGCAACTTCTACAACGCTCACCTCGAACACCCTCTGCCTCTCCAGACGAGCCCTCTCGAAGCGACAGGACTGCTTGTAGATATCCTGATTCCTCGTCTCTGTGTCAGCGTGTGTTGCGGCCATGAGAAAATCTAGCAAGTAGGATTTGTACCTCCCTTCAATGCAAATTGTTTTTTTCGGATGAATGATACGTCTCCAACGTATCTATAATTTTGATTGCTCCATACTATATTATCTACTGTTTTGGACATTATTGGGCTTTATTATCCACTTTTTATAGTATTTTTGGGACTAACCTATTAACCGGAGGCCCAGCCCAGAATTGTTGTTTTTTTTGCCTATTTTAGGGTTTCGAAGAAAGGAATATCAAACGGAGTCCAAACGGAATGAAACCTTCGGGAACATGATTTTCTCACCGAACAAGACCCAGGAGACTTGGACCCTACGTCAAGCAACCAACATGGAGGCCACGAGGTAGGG